>NC_079203.1:4335361-4635361 GCF_026745355.1 Beta vulgaris subsp. vulgaris
CCCACTTTCATTTATGTGAAGGTAATAGAATGCATTAACTTCTTATCTCTCACTCTACATTTATATCTTTCATTGTTATTAGTAACAAAAATATGTCATCTCTAGTTATTTAAAGACGAATCGCAAAATATTGTAATTATATATAATGATTATTATTGTTAACCTTAATTATTTGACCATGATTATAATATTTATTTACTAATAATATAATCACCTAATAGTAATATGAATAATCAAATAATAGACAATAATACAAGTATAATATTATACATTGTGGTACTTTAATAAAAAAATTCTAATAATAACATAATCAGTTAATAGTAATATGAATAATAAAATAATAGACAATAATACAAATATTTAATAAAATAATAGACACTAATATAAATATAATTTAATTAAAATTCTAATAATAACATAATGGATAATAATACAAACGTTTATTGAACATTGACTATTTGGACCTTATTAGACCTTATTGGACCTTATTAGACCTGATTGGAACTTATTGCACCTGATTGGAACTGATTGCACCTGATTGGAACTTATTGGACCTTATCAGACCTGATTGGAACTTATTGCCCTTATTGGACCTTATCTGAACTTATCTGAACTTATTTGAACTTATTGGACCTGAAACTTAATTTTTTAAGTTGAGGAGAACGCACCCTAACCCCAGTCCTAGCCCATCTCCACCCTCACAAAGCCAACCTCGTCCGGGGATCGGTTCGCTTGCCAGTTTGCTGGCCCAAGGATGGAATTTGCGTCCGCCTGGCCTAGATGAAGCTAGGCCAAGCAATTGGATGGACCGCTACTTGGAAATGGACCAGCATGGAATGGACATGGGTAGAAATATTGTGGCTGAAGCAGAAATGCATCATAATTCTCCAAACTCTCCTACAGATCTTGGAATTTTATCCAATATAATCACTAACAGATTTCGTATCTCACTCCCTCTGTTTGCAAATGTTTTCAACCCTTTCTTGCAGGAAGAACCAGGTATTGGAGTTCGAGGAAGTTGGTGATACTCGGGGATTAGCTAAACCTCACAGCCTCCAAATTGTTTTGGGTCTGCCATGTACCGCACCTATGTTCAGTGGTAAGCGACGCAAGGATGGGTTACTTGAACGAAGCAGGTCTATCGATAGTATTTTCATGTTTGTAGGTCAGGACATGCAAGTTCCCAGGAGAAAAAGGAAAAAAAGTATGAAGAATGGGATGCAAAAAGTGGGTTTAACATTAGAGTGTCTCCTTCTAATAATGATTTTCAAGCAAAGTTAATTTCGGACATGTCTATGGCTCGTGATTTGGGTGTTGAAGCAACTTTTCTAGGTGGGAAAACAAAAAAAAAAAAACGCCTTGCTACAATTTCTCCTTGGGATCCTAAAGGTGATTGGGATAATAAACGAAGTAAACCTTCGAGCCCTATTTCACATGATGCAGTTATGGCAGATACACCAGAAACTAATGAGCTGGAAATTCATCGTCAAATGAACGAGTATTCTGAAGAGGCAGCTGGTATAAGGGATGTGGTTGACCTTTCTCAACCACCACCACATCAATGAGTATCCTATCATGGAATTGTCGGGGGCTAAATCGTAGTCATATTCTGACAATTCCTTACATGTTTTGGTTGTTATCTCAGTTTAAGCCATCGTTTGGTTTTTTGCAAGAAACCAAAGCTAGTGTCAATGATGTACATAGGTTGCTATGTTCTACCAATCCCACTTGTTTTTATGGTGTTGATGTGAGTGAAACACAGGGGGGGCTTAGTTTTGTTTTGTTGGGGGCCCAATGTGGTAGATTTAGTTGTTCGAGTAACTTTATTTTTGTTTAGTAAGATAACTGTAATAATTGGTACAGTCTGGTACTGCCTTTTCCTGTACGGTGCTCCTCAACTTAGTAATCGTTTGGCATTATGGCACATTCTTCATCACCTTCTCAGTCATTATGATAAATACTTGATTATCGGAGATATTAATCGATTGGATCAATATTCAGACAAAATCGAGGGCAATGCCTTAATTCGTGGATGGGAAGATATAATCACATGGAAGGTAACTCTGAATTTGCAAGATATTCCTTTTTCAGGACCTCGTATTACGTGGACAAATAATCGGGAGGAGGAGGATCTAATCAAGGAACGGCTAGATCGTGGTTATGCATCTATGGAATGGATAAATGAATTCCCACATGCTCACATCAGAAATCTTCCAATCCTCCACTCCGATCATGACCCAATTTTGTTACAAATAACGAATCACGAGCTTTCGCTTCGACACCCATATCAGGTAGAAAATTGGAGTTTTTATTACAATGAAGTCCGGTTAATGGTTCAAGCAACATGGAGTATATAGATAGTTGGTTCTCATGTCATTAGTGGAAAAAAACGGAATGGCTGCGGTTAAAACAGCCTTAAGGGCTGCGTTTTTGGCCAGCAGCCTTTCACTAAAAGGGAAGGGCTGCATTTTTTAACCGCAACCCTTCACAATGAAGGGCTGCGGTTGAGGCCCAAAAACGCAGCCCTTCCATATTGGAAGGGCTGCGGTTTTGTGCCTAAAACGCAGCCCTTCTTTGTACAAAGGGCTGCGATTTTGGTACAAAATCGCAGCCCTTTCGACCCATAAAAAATATAAAAAAATGTTTTCCTTAATATTAAACAAAGCATGAGCAATCTTTCAGTATCTTCTGTATTTATGACGTCAAATTCAATTGTTATTCTCGGATAGCAAGCATATACTACTAGTAAAGCATAGGATAATCACTCATGAAATATATCAAGAAAATTACAAGAACAGTCGAAATTTATAGATCTTAAAATGAAAAAAAAATAATGAAATGAAAAATGAAAAAAAAAAACGAAAATGAAAAAATGAACCAAAATGAAAAAAAAGGAACCGAAATGAAAAAAAGGAACTAAAATGAAAATTAAACAACTCAAACTCAAACTCAAACCTAGATCTGAAAAAAAAACTCAAAAATTACAATCTACTTCGTGAGAGGTGTGCTGTCATTGAAGGCAAATCAACTTACGATTCTTCGCCCAATCAGCTATGGTGGTGCAACCATCACCGTCAGATTTGATGTCTGGCAAATTAGGAATAATCTTAACCTACAAAATTCGGTCGGAGAAATTACTGTCATTGAAGGCGAATCCAAAGTCGGATTCAGAGCTTGAAGGTCGAAGATCATCGTTACTAGTTGAAGCCGAATTAATCGGAATTTTGGACTTGGTTAACTCCATATTTGACTGTTTCATCTAAGTCTGAGATGAAATTGACGCAAACCCGAACCCCCAAATTATGCTTTTATTTTCGAGTTCACATCGGAATACTACATACAAGTTAAAGGAGAGCACTCTGAAAATAAGCAACTGAATGAAACCGGAGATTCGCCAGCATTTGTACCAGAGATTCGCCGGAAAAGGAGAGTGAAAGCTCGGGATTCGATGGTGAGACTTTCGTGAAGGTTACAGACTTATTTTGTGGTTAGTATGATGACAAGGGAGAGTGAGAGAGGAGGGATGAGGGTGAAGAGGCGTGCGTGAGAGAGAATGGAGAAGGGTGAGAGAGCTAATAACAAACCCTAAAGCCCTTGTAATTAAAGTCATTTTTTAAAAAAAAGCCAATAAAGGGCTGCGTTTTTTTAAAAAACGCAGCCCTTTATTATTTAAAGGGTTGTGTTTTTAAAAAACCACAGCCCTTTATTACTTAAAAGGCTGCGTTTTTAAAAAACCACAACCCTTTATTACTTATAGGGCTGCGATTTTCGGCAAACCGCAACTGTTCGTTTACGAAGGGCTGCAGATTTTGGGCTAACAGCACCCCTTCACTATTAAGGACTGCGATTTAGAAAAACGCAGCCCTTGCACCTTCGCCCTTTCGTTTTCATCATGGCTAATCTTCATCATCATTTCGACAAGTCTGGGGAAAAAAAGGTTAAACAAAACACCAAAAAAAACGATATTCATAAGGTAAATTTAAACGAAAAACACAACCATAATTTCCCAAATTTAAACAAATAAATCAGAAATTCAACCAAATGAAATCAGAAATTCAACCATAAAACTCAAGCTACTTAAACTCATGTAAAATTTCAGAACGCCAACCAAAATCTAGAAATATACAGAATAGTGAATGAACAAAATAAGCCTCGCTAAAAATTCAAACCCAAATTTAACTCTTAATTCCAAAAACTCCTCAGATTTCGAACCCTAGATACCAAGAATCTCTAAATTTCGAACCCCAAAATCCAAAAAATCCCCATATTATGAAGCCCAAAAAAACAATTAAAAATTAAATTATCTTGATGGCAGTCGTTGCTTTAAGTGAACCACAAAAACCCCGAAATTAAGAGGGCAAAATTGAATGAAAATTGATAGAAAAACCAGATTTGGAAACAACATTCATAAAACCAGAAACAACTCGAAATCTCAGAAAAATCAAAAGATGAAAACCGAAAAACCAAAGATAAAAAACCCGAAATTGCGATGAAAAATTGAATAACCAAATCGAAAATAAAAACACACAAAATCAAAATCTCATAAAACCGAAAACTCAAAAAAATAAAGAAAAATCGAAAAACAAAAAAAATTAAAAAATCTTAAGGAATTCAGATCTAGGAAAAACCGAAAAACTAAGAAAAAGAAAACGCAAAACAAATTAAAAAAAAATCGAGAAAAGAAACTCCATAATCAACAATCAAAACAAAAAAAAACAAATTTAATAGTTAAATCTGAGTAGAAAAACCTGATTTCATGAGATCTGAAAGAAAGAGAGAGCACCGTGGGTGAGGTAGTAGAGAGAGAAACGTGAGATGAGGCAGTAGAGAGAGACGAGAGAGAAACGTCAGATGAGAGTGGGGCAGTGGCGTATCCAGGAATTGAGCCACGTGGGTTCGGAGTTGTTCGAACATAAATCGTAAATTACATTTTACTATCTAGAGTTACATACTTTAAAGAAAATGAAATCTTTCAACGATTGTACTTAGCAGAAGTTCCATTCTTGATTATATTAAAAAAAATAACTATATCTATGATACGAAACATGAAAAAAAAAAAAGAAACATTAACAACTAGCACAAATATGAAATTTTAAATGAGTAATTGACAACGAATCAACACAATAACATCAATAAGCTCTTTGCATTTTGGGTGATATTAAGCTCTGTCAAGAATTTTTTTAAAAGTGATGTATCAAATTCTTCCATGTAAAAAATTAATATCTGCACATTAAATTTATAAAATGCACATATAAAGATTATAAGAATATATGACATTAATCCTTCATGTTTTAACACATATCTCATTGCATATAAAAAAATAAGCACTGATGAAGTGATCAACATAGTGAATTTTTGTCTAATTTTACTAAATGCATGATTAATTTATTGATAAGTAAGGAAACGGGAAGAGAATGAAAGATAAACCAGATTCATTACCTTTTATTATATTAGTACTTGTGGGAGAGAGAGATTTATAGATAAAAAGGAAAGTTAAAAAAATAAAGGGAGGACAAGGAAAAAGAAGATAGAGAAACAAAACATAAGATAAAGAAAGGAAAAAAGAAAAGAAAAAAAATAAATAAAGAAACAAAACATAAGATAAAAGGTCTCAAGGAAACCAAAAAAAAAACAATGAAATAAAAATACCTAAAGAATCGAAACAAAAAAAAAATGAAATACAACTACCTAAAGAATCGAACCTGCGACAGTAAACTCAAGTTGGCAAGAGACAACAATTTACCGCTGAGCCACACCAGCATAATATAAGATACTTCGCGGGTTTTGGATATGTACTTTAGTAAAAATATGTTTCCAGTTTCTGCCAGTTTTTTACCCGGATCCGCGTGGGTTCAGTTGAACCCACTGAACCCACGCTGGATCCGACACTGGAGTGGGGAAGAGAGAGGCGTGGAAAGAGTGAGGAAGAGAGAGAGGCGTGGGTTAGGGTTAATGGTTTGGTCGATGGGAGGTACTAAAATGCTTATTTATACCTCTTATTTACCGTCCGTCCTTTGGACGGTATTTTAACTAGATGCGGACGGTAAATTGCAATATTTTAATTTTAAAAAATCGGCTAAAATTTCCCTTTTTTAGCATCTGTCAAATGGACGTTAATTTACTTAACGGATGCTAATTAGCGTTAGTTTAAAAGAACAGACGCTGAATCTCATAAAGCGGCCGCTAATTTGCGTATGTCATATATCAGACGCTAATTTTGAATTACCGTCCGTTTATACTGTCGGACGCTAAATTCAGTCGCTAAAAAGGCGGATTCTTGTTGTGGACCCATTGTCATTAATAAAATTAAATTGAGTCTGCAACTGGACCAAGATAACGGGGAACTTAGCGCTGAACTCCTCTTTTCTAGGCTCTGAATGTTGCGCTGATTTAATTATTATTTTTTTCGAAACTTTTTAAATTGTTTTTTTAATTTGTGAGGTCACGTGACCCCACGTGACCCATACTAGCTCCGCCATTGCGCTTAACAGTGAATTAACTAAGGAAATGAGCTCTATAAAAGAAAGATGCATCTTGTTGGAATGAGTAGCCTGCTAAATCCCTTTAAAAAATAATAAGGGGTATTTACAATTGTTTTCCTGGTCTCGATAGCCTCTCTGGTCTCTTCGTTCTTCCTCTATTGTTCTCCTCTCGCACTCTATTGTCTCGTGCCCTCTGTTATTCTCGTGTGAATGTACTGTTGTGGTTTTGTTGTGCGTCTCTACTTTTCTAGGTTGTTGTTTTTTTCTCTTTTTATTTTCTTTCCTCCCTTCTTTGATGCCTCCTAGGCTAAGGGCATGTTCTTTTCGGCATAAAACAGTCGAACTGAACTGAATTGAACTGATTGGAGTTGAACTGAACTGAACTGATTGGAGCTTAACTGAACTAAACTGAACTGAATTGAATTGAATTGAATTAAATTGAATTGATTTGAATTGAATTAAATGGAATGTAATAAATCTATAAATAATATTTAAACTATAATAATATGAATATTAAATAATAATTATAATGATAAGTAATAATAATGAATAATAATAATAATAGTATTTTGGATATTTTTAATGATAGTTATAAATAAATAATATTAATAATCATAAAATAATAATTAATGATAATAATGATAATAATGATAATTAATAATAATTATTTTATATTATTTGTATTAATATATTAATACTTGATGACGATTACATTATAACAATAATATCTAAGAAGTAAATTAATATTACTATTTTAATAATTATACGTAATAATATAATAATATTTAGTAATAAAAATAATGATTGGGCCGGACCGCGAATCGCATCATAAACTGTTTTAACGAGATTTGATTGGTTTATGGGCTAAAAAACGTGGGTTGATTTATGCTTTGACCTAAACCATGTTCCTCCTAATAATAATAGTAATAATAATGAGTAAAGCTATAATAAACAAAATAATATATAGAAACAATAATAATAATACTTAATAGTAATGATATAAAAATAAATAATAATAATAATAAGAGTAATTAGTAAAATAAATTATACCATCATAATAATACTATTTAACAAAATGGTTATAAAAGAATGGAGCTGAGCTGAACTGAACTGAACTGAGTTGAACTGATTGGAGCTGAATTGAACTGAAAATAAGCTGGGGCCCTAAATATATTGTTGTTTCTCATTTGGGCCAAGGTAAAAGGTTCCCCTTTGTTTCTTTAGTGGGGTTCAATTTGATGACTTCTTTTTACTTTCTTACTTTTTTTTCCTTCTTCCAATTTTCCTATAAAACAAACCAATAGGATAATGAATATATGGACTCTAAAAATAAAGTATTTGTATAGTAAACACATTTTTTATATTATAAATATTACATATATTAAATTGGCATGTATAAGTAGTACTAGCATCAAGCAAGTAATTTATTGAGCGTATTTTTCATATTTTAGATCAATTTTATTACTTAAGTAACCTAACTCTTAAAATGTTAAAATATAAGAAGAAATTCTATTATAAATCTCATAACTTATACAAAAAAAGAAATATAATGGACTAAAATCATGTATAAATTAGAGCTTTATTATCAACCATCTAAAAAAAAAAAACTTTCATCGAAATTCTAACACACTTTGAATATTGCTAGCCGAGTTTGTCTTATAAGAGATCGCCTATTTTTAAATTAAAATTAGGCAATGGTAAGCCCAATATTAAAAAAGAGAATTAGCCCAATAGTGACTAGGTTAATTTCTTTTGTTGACTAGTTTAATCTATTTAGTAACTACGTCTACTTTTATATTAAAAATTAGACCGTCTCTTTTAATAATTTTTGTACAAAGTATTGTAAAGTAACTAAAAGATATCCTAATATAACTCGAACTAGAAAAAGATATTTACTAATCCAAATCCTATTAGGCTATTACTATTCTCTACGTAATCTAATTAAGCAGGGACTCCTTGAGACCTTGATAAATGAATCACCCCTTAGTAGTTAGTAGCAACAAACGCAGTTCAGCTTGATCACCAAAAAGAAAAGAAAAAAAAAAAAAGGATCACAAAGAAACAGACGCAGTTCAGCTTCATCCACCAACAATGACAGGAGTTTGGAGTGAGGGTGATGTTGTAGAAGTGTTGGATAACAAAGGTTACTGGAGAGAGTCTATGATTAACGAAGTTATGGAAGATGGTTTTTATTTTGTCTGGGTGTTTGATTCTGCGCGTCACCTTATAGTGGAGAAGACGAGTGTTCGAGCTCGGCAAGAATGGAAAGATAAGGTATTATATCCTGCTCTTTGTATATACATTCGATCAACTGTTTGGTTTTGGTTTCTTGAGAAATCTTGCATATAATAAATAGTATATATGATCTGCTTAATTCATGTGTATTCTGTAAATATTCTAATTGTTTTAACTCCTTGCTTGTTTTAATTTGGTGCAGAAAGTAGCAGATCAATCTGTTCATGTGCTGTCTAAATCATTGAAGAGGTCATCTCCTGATTATGCGTCAGCTGACAAAGCTTATTCAAAGTCTAAGTGTGTCCAGAAACGAAGATTATTAGTAGATAAGGAGGTGGATCTTGATGTTATTCATGGTGACGCATATTCATTCACTGGAAAGGTAGATAATAATGTGCAAATTACTACTGATAAGAAAACAATCGGTGATAGTAAGGTAAAGGAAAGAGCCGAAAACATGAGCTAAATGATGATTGTAGTAGTACTGCATCATCTGTTGCAAGCTGTAGCATCACCAGTGCGGCGATTCCTGATGATAGCAGGTTGCTCAGCCATTCTTCAGCAGGGTGTAGCCAAGATCAAGATCATAGTGTTTCTCTTTCGAGTGAGGCCGAGTCTTATAGTCTTGATTTGGGAGAGGAGGAGGAAGTATCTAGTGATCATGAGTTGAAGTTACATGGTTATCGTTGTGTTTTGGAATTATTATACAAGTCTGGTCCCTTAAGCTGGCAACAAGAAATTGAATTGACAAAGCTCCGTTTGAAGTTATCAGTTTCAAATGATGAACATCTCGCAGAATTAAGGAGGTTAAAGTCAAGTAGAAATCTAGGTTTGAGTTCAGTTACTAAAACTCATTAGCTAGCTCTCTTTCTATCAGTATTCTGAAAAAGCTCCATTACTACTCTTGTACGAGCAACTTGTAATAATGGCGACATTGTTATAGTGGATTGGTGGTCACAAGAATCACCCGCGGTTTTTTCCCGTTCTTTGGGTTTTCCGCGTCACCATTTGTTTGTGTTCTTAGTTTCTTTATTATTTGCATTTTTATTATTTTTTGCTCCTCCCATAAACTGCAGGTATATTGTTGCTGTTGTTGTTGTTGTTGTTGGCTCCCCATAATCTTTTAGGTAGTGTATTCATCATGTTTGTTTACTAAGGAATTTCATATATTAATGAGTTTTGTATTTTCAAAGTAATGTTTTTTTTGGCTTAAGGGTTGCCATTTTCTTGTAATGCTTGTACATTCTTTAATCTTTTTTAGAAGTTAGTTTTTATAGTACTATACTATACTCTAAGAGATTGAAAATTTAGTAAACGTAACCTTCAAAATGAAAGAAACTTGATACCAACCAACTACTATGAATTTATTGGCTTATCTCCTCTTGCAAATTGACATTGTCTTTTCATTCTACAAACAATAATTGACAAATTGCCCAACGATCCTATCACATTATTAATAATTTTTGTGTTCCTATAGGCCCAATTCAATTTGTAGGGCTTAAGTGTTGTAACATAGCATAGCGTGTGGACTGGTCGGTTAAGGGTGGTTCGGTCATGGTTAGTTGACTCTCTATTGGGCCAGGATAGATATGTGACCTTGTTGTGTAAGGAGAAGTATGATCCATAGGTTTTCAATTTGTCAGGCTTAAGTGTTGTAACATAGCATAGCGTGTGGACTGGTCGGTTAAGGGTGGTTCGGTCCAACTTATTGGCCCTGAACTTATTGGACCTTATCTGAACTGAACTTATTGAACCTGAACTGAACTTATTGGAACTTATTAAACCTGATTGGACGGACCTGATTCAACTTATTGGACCTGATTGAACCTGATTGGAACTTATTAACCTTATTGAAATTTATTAGACCTTATTGGCCCTGATTGAAACTTATTAGACCTTATTAGACCTAATTGAAACTTATCAAACCTTATTGGACCTGATTGAAACTTATTTGACCTTATTAGACAAAAAAAATTGACCATTAATAACATAAATATTACCTCTAACGTAAATACTATCTTCTGCTTCTGGAGATGAATCTGATCAGCCTATTTAAGTCCTCAATAGGACTTTCAATGTTCATCCATCTCTTTATAATAGCAAGAACTTGTTTGCTGTAGCAACATTGGAACAGTAAGTGTGCCTGGGTCTCAGAAGCATCTCCATATAATAAGCACAGTGGGGATGCAGTTGGGTCATAAATCACACTTCTCTCTACTGTGTGTAATCTGCCTCTCATAACCAGCCAATTGATGAATTTGTATCTATTGATGCTCATCTGTTCCACACATACAGATCCCAGTGTACATGTGGTTTTTGTTCAGTAATCTTATGAAAAATCATCTTCTTGGAATAATACTGCATACTCTGAAATGCATGCTTGTTGTTGAATACCTGCTTAAGTTGTTCTTTAACTGCACAGAGTTTCCTCCAGTATCAACTCCCCCCTGATGTAGGTCTGTAATCCCACCATTGTTCATCATGAATATATACAACATGAACCCATCTAACCCACACATTATCCTTCTTTTGTGCAATGTCTCACACATGCTTTCCTAGGCTCACCACATTCCATGCTTTCACATCTCTAAACCCTAAACCCCCAGAGGTTTTACTATTACAAAGCTCCTGCCATGCTACATAACCCCCTTTGGCACAGAATTGATTACCAGACCATAAGAATACCCTGCACACCTTTTCAATATCTTTGATGACCCTTTCAGGTAGAATGAAAATCTGAGCCCAATATCCATGGATAGTCATGAGAACAGAGTTAACCAATTAATCTCTACTAGTATAAGATGTTCCTTGAAGTCCATATTCTTATCTTGGCAGTCATTTTATCCATAAGGCAATCACATTGAGCAGTAGTGATTCTCCTTACCTGAATAGGCACACCTAAATACCTGAAAGGCATATCTTCTTTCATGATGCTAGACACATTCTGGATTCTTTATATGAAAACTAGTCTTACATGCACGTAATGCGTGCGAAAGCGTATGTAAAATTAAATAAGTGGTGTAACAGAGCTGTCTTTGCATTTTGTTTCTTCAAAAAATTGTTGTATGCAGTACTTTTTTTTTTTCTCATGTGTTGCCTTATATAATAGAGATTAATTATATATTATTAAAGGAATTAGCGAGTCCTCAATCATTTATTATGAGGTTGGGTTGGGTTCGAAATTTCGACCCATTACCTGAAGACATTGGGATAGGGTTGAGGATTTCAACCAATTTAGGTTAATGGGTCAAAATGAACACAACCCAAGTCGACCCATTACCAGCTATAAGTCAAACACCAAAAGTTACTTCAATCACTAGTTCATCTATTCATCAAACATTATTTTTCACTATTGTTGGAGTTTTGACTTAGTCCAAATACTAAAACATATCAACTTCAAAAACTAATGTGGAACAAGGTCATAGGATGTGTTTGGCATAACAAAAGTAGATGGTAGCTGTAAACTTCAAACTTTTTGTTGTTAAGGTAAGTGTTAGCTTTTAGTTATGAAACTAACTATCTAAAGCATAAATATTCGGTATTAAAAGTTGCTAACAAAATTTTAATGTGAAAATAATATGTAAAAAAGGACAAAATTCTACTCAAAAGTTAATAATCTTTACTTTTAGCAACAGTTACTCAAAAACTAAAAAATATATATAAATACATCCAAAAGCTATTTTGGCGAACAATAAAACAAATTTTCAAAAGATTAGAACTACTTAAAACACTACTTCATAAACTACGCCGAACAAGCCCTTAGTATCTCCCTAAAACTCAAGATTTTGATGAATACACTCTCTTAGGGGCCTAACCGCCAAACTAACTAATCTCTTCGCCCTTTTTTTCCCCTATATAAGTCCTTGTACTTCATTTCTAGTTAGCTCATTTTCGCGTTATAACACAACAAAACCTTCATCTTCTTCTTACTCTCTTTCAAACCTTCATCTCTCTTCTGTCTTCTCCCTCAAAAAAAAAAAAGCTTCATTCTCTTCTTCCATGGCTCCCATACCAAGTATTATTGTCGCATTACTCTACGGTGGCATTGCATTATTAGTTTTTCTTATAATTATGTTGAGCACTTGCATTATATTCCCTAATAATAGAGTAGACCATTTCTTCCATAAATTTTGCGACATTTTCTCTTCTTCCGTACCCAGCAGTAATGCTGATGATGTGGGTCCTCAACCTCCATGCTGGTTCATAATTCTATATTCTATCATTGTCCTTTCTTATATTTTCTTCTTCTACTACTATCTTTTTTCTGTTGTTTGGGTTTATCTTTTTTGCGTTCTATTCGTCTGGGCCTTAATTATTCTTTCGGTTTAACAAACATGAAGGTATTTCTTCTTAATCTTGAATTCTTTTTTGTACTAATTTTATTGAATTCTTTGGGATTTCATGGGTTTTCTTTTTTGGGAATTTTTTACTCTGTTTTATGAAATTCGAGTATAATATAACTGGGTGTTTTTGTTTTGTGTAAATGTGTAATGTGTATTTCTTTAGACGATGATTTCATTTAGAAAAGAAAGTTTCATCAATTTGGATTATTGTGTACATTGATTTTGTAAAATTTCCACTAGAAAGAACAAATTAAACCCGAATTTCCCATAATTCATGTATTCAAATTAATAACATCATGATTACATTTATTATTGCAAGTTTAAAGTGCTAATGAAGTTCTTTGTGTTTGTATGTAGATGAGTATGTTGTTTGCAATGGTTGCAAGAGTTCGTTTCAAAAGAAGATGTTTACAGGTAATTTTGTTCTTGATATTTTGCCTTTTCCTGTCAACTTATGTGTTTACAGTATATACAACAGTAGTTAGTTGCCTAGTGAAAACAACATTATTCAGTTGATAAAGATTTGGAAATTTTTTGTATGACTGCTATATGAATGTTCAAGATATCGTTGAAATTTGCTGTGTTTGGTGCTCTGGACTGTCTTAGAGAATGAAGGATCCTCTGATAACATGTCGAATTTCGCCTACATTGTCTGATGTTACTATGATAAAACTATTTGTATCCGAGGCTTTTGTGTCTTTCATGATGGTGCAATGTTTGTTCTTGACTAGACCCATAACTTTGGTTGCTTTTCCCAGCTAAACAACACCTCAAAAAGAGTATCTTGTTTGCTGATGAATGTAATAGTATGCTACTGAAACTATGCTACTGAAACTGTTCTATCTGATTGTATATCATTTGTGTTTTTAGCTATGGCAGAAGAATACGAAGCTGACTACCATCTTTTCATACATCAGATTTGGACAAAACCAACTTTTTGCTGCTAATTCTTTGTGAGTTTGAAGGCTGCTAATTCAGACTAGAAGCTCACTACCAACACGACCGCAACATTCCATATATATGTAGCGAAGGCAGTTTCTTTTCTTTCAATATTGAGTCAAAGAAGTATATACTCGAAGGTGATCATAGACAGCTGACATTTGATTTTGTCATTCCTTTATATTATAGTATCTTTGGAGGCAACTTTTTTTCTTCTAATAAGCGTTAAAGAAGTAGATATAACAACACCAGGCACAAACTAATTGGTGTAATTTTATATGCGTGCTCAACATTGGTGGATCTTTTTTCCAATTGTGATTAAGACCCTTTTTTTCTCAATCATCTCATGATTTTTTATTTTCAATCATGGTTAATGGTGCTCTTAGTTGATATTACTTGCATTCTCTTCTCTTATCTTACACATTCTAATTTTATCGCTTTTGTTTTTATTGGTAGCATTGATCATTGCGTATCTCTTGAGTGATTTGTGCTAACTTTTATGGTATGTTTGGTAGTTGGTTACAAATGGTGGTAAACTTATAATAGGAATGGTGTGTAAATTTGTGAATAATATCATTGTTTATTTTCATGTAATGCTAATTTATCCTAAAGTGTTTATTATCCTTCTTGAATTTTCATTTCCATCCAATACCACCTTATAGGTGTTAATGAGTGGTAATGAAAATTGTTTTCCCTTGGAGACAAAAACACAAGTTTAGGGTTGAGATTGCTTGCCCATGGAGAAAAAATACATCCCCGTGGAGATTTTAATGGTACTTCCCTAATAAAATTACACTTAAAATTTATTCCCATTACCGCAAGTTATTAACAACTACCAAACGGGACGTTAGTAAATGTTCTAGATGTCCAAGTGCTAAAAGAAATCCGGTTACGTAGAGTTACCGTTTTCAAAATAGAGGTTCTGAATCATGCAACTAAGATATGAGGTAAGGTGACTCAAAATAGGCAACAATGAGCTAAAATGATCAAAGTTTGCATAAAATTGTCCAAAAACAATTGAATCAGCTAGAATTGGCCTGCTCGAATCGGACCTGAACCACGGGCCGAAAAATTGTTCCCGAAACCCCCACACTTTCGGTTCGGGTGGGGTCCATGTTGAACACTTCTAATCTAATCCTATGCCTTATTCTCTAGTTATTTTTTTTTTCAGAAAAAAAATAGATAAACTATTTATTTTAATAAAAATCATCTAAATAGTTTTGTGGTTCACGTTGCGATTTGGTTATACAAAGATTGAAATCCAACTCAAACCACAAACAACCCACAATTTTGAAACCGCAAATTGACCCAAGACCGCGGAAAAACAGATTGAGTTGTGGTTTTGTGTGGTCCAAAGCACACTTTAAAACACCCCTATATTTTTGTTTATCGGACAATTTTATCTTTATTGTCCCATGTACATTGTCAGTTTCACCCCTGCTAGATGTTAGTAAACACCTAATTAAAATAACAATTTGTGAAAAAATTGTAACAAAAATATCTTGCCAGAATTTATCTTATGTGGCCCTTTTGGTTGTAGACCACCACTTATGACTATTCTATTCGGCAAAAGTAGTTGTTGCGGTAGCAAACTGTAGTTTTAGGTGTCAGCGATTGACTAGTTGTTAATTGTTAGATACCAGATGTTTGACTATGAAAATTGATTTGGGGTAATTAATGTTTGGTAAAATTAGCTATTAGTTTTGGAAAATAACAAAAATAAACTATATTATCAAAAGATACTCCAAAAGCTACCTCTATCCGAAAAGCTAATGTTTAAATCTCTTCCAAAACAATAGTTCAAATAGAGTTGGTAAAAGTCAACTCAACCAACCCAACCCCAACCCAACCCAATAATATATACTCCCTCTGTTTTTTTATTGTTCTCACTTAGAATCTTGACACTATTCATACTTAGAGAGAATCTTCTCAATATTTTTCGGGCCTTAAACGAACTCGGGTGGCTTAAAAAGCCTATACATCACGGCGTAGCGGTGAGTTTGACTCGTTGGGCCGTTCCGCTTCCGAAAAGGTATCACAATACGCAATCGGACTCCGTCGACCCAATTAGCGCGAATCATTTTAGGCTTTTCGTCGCGCTTCTTTATCGAACTTATCTGCCAACCGTCCTACGTCAAATACATCCAAAAACTAATTTGACGAACAATAAAATAAATTTTCAAAAAATTAAAACTACTTAAAACGCTACTTCAAAAACTACGCCGAACAAGCCCTTAATATCTCCCTAAAACTTAAGATTTTGATGAATACACTCTCTTAGGGGCCTAACCGCCAAACTAACTAATCTCTTCGCCCTTTTTTTCCCTATATAAGCCCTTGTATTTCATTTCTAGTTAGTTCATTTTCGCGTTATAACACAACAGAACCTTCATCTTCTTCTTACTCTCTTTCAAACCTTCATCTCTCTTCTGTCTTCTCCCTCAAAAAGAAGCTTCATTCTCTTCTTCCATGGCTTCCATACCAAGTATTACTGCCGCATTACTCTACGGTGGCATTGCATTACTAGTTTTTCTTATAATTATGTTGTGCGCTTGCGTTATATTCCCTAATAATAGAGTAATAAACCATTTCTTCCATAAATTTTGCGACATTTTCTCTTATTCCATAGCTTCCGTACCCAGGACTGCTGATGGTGGTGTTCCATATTCTTTCATTTTAGATTCTTTCATTTTCTTTTCTTATAATATCTTCTTCTTCTACCTTTTTTTTACTGTTTCTTGGTTTTATTATATTTGCATGGTATTCATCTGGGCCATAGTTCTTACGCTTTAACAAACATGAAGGTACTTCTTAATCTTGAATTCTTTTTTGTACTAATTTTATTGAATTCTTTGGGATTTCATGGATTTTCTTTTTTGGGAATTTTCTACTTTGTTATACGAAATACGAGTATAATATAACTGGGTGTTTTTGTTAAATGTGTAATGTGTATTTCTTTAGACGATTCTTTCATTTAGAAAAGAAAGGTTTATCAATTTGGATTATTGGGTACATTGATTTTGTAAAATTTCCACTCGAAAGAACAAATTAATCCCGAATTTACCATAATTTGTTATTGCAAATTTAAAGTGCTAATGAAGTTCTTTGTGTTTGTATGTAGATGTTTATAGGTAATTTTGGTGTCTGTTATTTCCTACTTCTGTTAAGTTAGTTATGCATATGACTCATCGTTTTTGAAGTGTGTTTTAATTGCTAAAATATTCTTGTCTTAAAGTTACATTTTATGTTACATTATAGGATAAGTTTTGTTCTTGATATTTTGCATTTTTCTGTCAACTTATGTGTTTATATAATAATACAACAGTAGCTAGTTGCCTACTAGTGAAACTACATTATTGCGTTGATAAAGATTTGGAAATTTTTTGTATGAATGTTATATTAATGTTCAAGATATTGTTGAAATTTGTTTGGTGCTCAATAAAACTTAGTTTGGTGCTGCCTTAGAGAAGGAGCCTGTGATGGCATTAATTTCGAATTTCGCCTACATTTTCTGATGTTACTATGATAAAATTATTTGTATGTTGTATCCGAGGCTTTTGTGTCTTTCATGATTGTGCAATGTTTGCTTTTAACCCATAGCTTTGATTGCTTTTACCTTGTTATTCTTCTTTACACCCCTAAACCTTCCCCAGCTAAACAACACCTCAGAAAGAGGGTCTTACTTGCTGATGAATGTAGTCTTGTCGATCTATAAGTTCGGATGCTACTGCAATTGTACTAAATGATTGTATGGTGTTATGGCAGAAGGCTGGTTAGAGACTGCTGAAAGAACACGAAGCTGGCTACGATCTTTTCATACGTCAGACTTGATTTTTGGACAATACCAACCTTTTGCTGTTATTTTTTTGTGTGTCTGAAGGCTGCTATTGCTGCTAATTCAAATTAGAAGCTAACTGGCAACACCACTGCACAAGACAAACTTTCGAAAATGAAGCTGACTACGACCTTATTATCATACATCAGATTTGATAGATAACCAATTTTTGCTGCTGATGATTCTTTGTGAGTTTGAAGGCTGCTAATTCAGACTAGAGCTCACTGACAACACCACCTCAACATTGCACATGTAGAGAAGGCAGTTTTTTGAACATGAATCTGACTACGATTTCATACATCAGATTTGATATTTGGAGAATAATTTTTGCTGCCAATTCTTTGTGAGGTTGAAGACTTATGTAGAGAAGGCAGTTTCTTTTCTTCTAATATTGCGTCAAAGAAGTACATACAGTAACACCACCATAGCTTGAAGGTGACAGTAGACAGCTCACAAATGACATTTGATTTTGCAACTTCTCCACAAGATAGTATCTTTGTAGGCAATTTTTTTTTTCTTCTAATAGGCATCAAAGAAGTAGATACAATAACACCAGGCACCACCTAATTGTACATTCATAGCTTGGAGGTGAACGTATACCGCCGACAGATGATCCTATACTGCTATACATATGACATTTGACATTTGATTTTGTAACTCCTCCATAATGTAGCACCTTTGCTGCAATATTAAGTGCCAATAAATGTGAAGTGATCCTGGAACAATTAATCTCTTTTGAGTTTTTGACAATCTGTGGCCAATTATGGTGTCTTATTTTGAGTAGAAGGATCATAATGTATAGACATAGTGATTCTTGAACTAGTGTTTTCTGCCAGGCTTGATGGTGTTGGTTATGTTGTGTGCGTGCGTGTGCGCTTGCGTGTGTGTTCAAGTGTGGATGAGTGCCGATATTGGTGGGTGCTTTTGAGGAATTTTTTGCGTTTTCTTCGCTTATCTCGCACGTTTTAATTTGATTACTTGCATCCATAGCTGCTGTTTTTTTGGGGTACTCCATTGATCATTGCGTATCTCTTGAGTTGTTTGTGCTAGCTTTTAGTAAATGTCCCAGATTTCCAAGTGCTAAAAGAAATTGAAGTTTGACGTTACCTTGTCTTACCATATTTTCCTCATCTAGTTGAATAGTGACTGCAGATCAACTCATTCTCCGACTTTTTTTTCTTATTACATCTTATGAACATGCATGAGTTCATGCTGACTCTAACTTAAAGTGTCTTTAGTATTAGAGTGGTGTGTGAATCTTTGTGATGAAATGATGAATATAATTGAGCAATCTAGTTGCATTGAGTAATCGCTTTTAAATTAGAAATTAGGTAAGGTGACTTAAATAATGGTCCAAAAATACCCGAAATGTGTTAAAATGACAAAAGCTTGCTTGAACTGGTCCGAAAACAATCGATTCAACTAGAATTGGTCCTAATCGTCATAAAACTATCTATTACAACAAAAGAACTACACAATTGAACTAAAACAAGATTAAGACATCCAGAATAGTTGCTTATGGTCCAAAATGGGTCAATTTAATATAAACTTCTGTGTAATGGTCTTAAATATAAGTATATAACAAGACATTTAGAATTGATAACATATATCATAATGCAATCTCCTATGACGTAAAATCATGTTAACTAGCTAGAAGTGAGGTGAATTGACAGAAAAATAATGGAAATGAACAGTAAGATATTATGAATTTTTCAAACTTTATTGCTTAATATGAAATGTGAAAGTTAAAAATAAAATCAGTGATTCTTTTTTTTTAAAAAAAAAGGTGCCTAAAAAAAGAAATAGTGTAGTAATCACTCGATGGCTAAATAATGACATTTTGAAGTATAAAGATATACGGATCAAACCTAAAAATTAAAAAAAGTGTAACCTAAAAATTGAATTATAAAGAACCTAAATTGATTAGCAATATTGATGTTTCTTCCTCGGTTCACTTTTACTTAGAACTGACAGATTGACCCAACCCAAACAGCAACTCGATACCCGTAAATGGCAACCCAAAATCAACTCGAGGCCTGACTCGAGCAAATTATGGGAAGCCAATGTTTGTAGTATAATGACAATATCAATTTGTCAAAGTCAATCAGAACTACACTTAAAATCACAAGGCTTTGTTCAAACAAGGGACAAGGTAAAAAAATCCTACCCGCTCTCTCTCTTTCTCCCTTCACTCTTAAAATTCTAGTATTACTAGCCTTTATATGCACGCGATGCGTGCAAAACATGTAGAAAATTAAATTAATTGTGTTATTACATTTAAAATAAGAGATTTTATCCCACTAAATCAGGGATTTTTAAAATTTTCCAAAAATCTAGCTAAGATGAAAGTAAATGATTGTGTCATAAATTTTCTCTGTTTTATCTTTGTTTTATCTTTCTTATATTTGTTTAGTTTTTTTCTAATATTAAGTAGTTACATTATTTTTTTTCTTTTTAAATTTTTTTCGTGTCTCATCCCTGTTACCTTATATAATAGAGATTTCATCAATCAATTTAGGATTGTCACATTAATTCTTGATGATAGTAAGTCCCAATTTCAACTTTTATGTATGCACTCTTTTTTTATACCTTTTGTTAATAATAATTCTTTTTTACCCACTCCAAATACACTTAGAGCATGTTCTCTTCGGCATAAAATAGCTGAACTGAAATGAACTGAATTGAACTGAACTGAACTGAACTGAATTGAACTGAACTGATCTGAACTGAACTGAAATGAATAGTGATATGTGAGAGTAAAAGTATTGTCAAGAGCTGAACTGAATTGAACTGAACTTGTCTTAACTGAACTGAACTGATCTGAACTGAACTGAATTGAACTGAACTGAACTGAATTGAACTGAACTGAAAATAAGCTGGGGAGAACAGGCTGAGAGTTTATAGTTTAATTTCTCCTAAGAGTTTAAAGATTGATTTTTATGATTTGTTGTAAAGATACAGTCTATTGATGATATTAATTATTAGGTTTTGTACATTTCTATTTCAAATGAGAGGTTATGGGTTCGAATCTTAATATAAGTATTTTTATTATTGGGAAATTTCCTCAGGTACCCCTGAGGTTTGACGTAATTCCCAAATTACCCCTCACATTTGGGGAATTCCTCAGATACCCCCGAGGTTTGTGTTTGGCTCTAAAATACCCTTACTCTTGACGGAACCCTAACGCCGTTAACTTTTTTTTTCTCTCTTTCTTCAGTTTCTCTCCTTCCTCCCACCCTCCTCCATGGATTAACCTCCAAGCTTTCTCTCTCCATCCCCAATCCACTGCAACCACCACCCTTCTTCACCCACCACAGCCACCTTCATTCATCTTCACCACCACCCCTTTAATCCACTGCAACCACCCAAACCATTCAACCCACCCAACCCAGACTCTTTGACCCACCCAAACCCTTCGGACCACCGAACCCAACCCTTCAAACCCCTGCAACCACCCAGACCTTTCAACCCACCCAATCCCTTCGAACCCAACCACCCAACCCTTCAAACCCAACCACCCAACCCTTCGAATCCCTCCCTTCGAGTCGTAACCCCTTGGAACCCCTTCCCTTCGAACCGAACCACCCAAACCCTTTTGAACCGCCGTCAAACCTCCGTCGAAGCTCTACACTACGAACCCTAACCCCCATCGAAGCCCAACCCTTCAAACCCTAACCCGCTGCAAACCCCAAACCCGTCGATTGATGTTGCTAGGGTGGCGAGAGTGGTTGTTCGAACCCAGCAACCCCCTTCAATTTGGGTTTCGATTAGGATTGTTTGAGGGTGGGGGTCGAATGATGGTGGTTTGAGGGGTGGTTTGAGGGGTGGTTGTTCGACCCTTCGAAACACCCAAGCACCACCTTCTTCCTCGAATTGGGTCAATTTGGGTTATGGGGTTTATTAAGTTGTTCGATTGGGGTCGATTTGGATGGTGGGGGATGGAGAGAGAAAGCTTTGATGTTCATCCATGGAGGAGGGTGGGAGGAAGGAGAGAAACTGAAGAAAGAGAGAAAAAAAAGTTAACGGTGTTAGGGTTCCGTCAAGAGTAAGGGTATTTTAGACCCAAACACAAACCTCGGGGGTATCTGAGGAATTCCCCAAATGTGAGGGGTAATTTGGGAATTACGTCAAACCTCAGGGGTACCTGAGGAAATTTCCCTTTACTATTTAATAAGTCTTATTTGATTGTGTGGGGATAGAGAGCATATGTGGCAACATGATATGTTTTTGCCTTGAGTTTTAGATTTATATATAAATGAAATAGGCCCAACCCCAATCCCTCAATCAATCCCTTGCACTGCACCCCAATCGACATAAATAACAATGACGACTGTCATCTGCACGCCCAAAATAAAAATATAGTTAGGCTTGTCCGTCACTACTATTAAAAGGAATAATCACGAGCTTTGTGTTTTAATTTTTCAACCAGAAAGCATATTTTACATACAAAGTATTACAAACTAAATAAATATGAATTTTGCCTAATCTAAAACTGATATGCATCAGTGCATAACTCAAAAGTATATAAGAGGTAATTTGGTATGTTACAAATACTTAAATACAACATTTATATACTACAATACATCAATTATAAATTAATAAACATAATTCTTTTGTAATCTAACTCATTAAACTCAATAAACAATTAAACATACAACATTTTCACTATAAAGTATAACATCAAAGTTTAAATATGCAACATTCTAAATTCACTACAATATTACTAAATTTGCTTAGGGTAAATTGACGATTCACCTTGTTACCTTAGTTAAGGTTTAGACAGGTTCAATTCCTACCATAAGGCATAAAACAACAAAATTACACGCATATCAATTCGAGATTTCGCGGTCCTCAAACAAAATTGGTGTAATCACGCCCATTGTGCAACCATCGTGCAACTTCAATCCACCACCAATTTCACTCTCACAGTCTCACTCTCCATCTCAAATTCTCAATCATATAATTAGTCCTAATTCTAAAATTCACATTTAGAGAGTACCAAAACTAATGGCAAATATGGCTTTCAAGACCTCAACTTACTCCTCCTATGGCCGCTTACCTTTCTTTCTCTCTCCTCCTCAGGTCTCTTTCTCTCTCTTTTCACTTCTTCTCATGCTACACTACTTGTATTTCTATGTATCTTCTTTAATTTTGCCTTTTTGTTGCGCTTAATATTTATAGGATTTCAATGTCATTTATATTAATTACCCACAATCTTTAATTTCCAAATTGTGGAGTTAATGGTTAAGATTAACTAATTGAAAATTTAATATTGGGTGAAAGATTGAATTAGAAATTAGGGGTCAATTGATTTTATGGTACAACTGCACTATTGGTTTTAGTGGGTTCTCTAAAAATCTAAACTTGTAGGATGGCGCGAGAAATTTCAATCATATACTGTATAACCTATGATTCAAACAATTATTGTTAAAGCATAAGTAATTCTAGGGCCAAGGGAAAGAGAAATTTTGCTGTAAAGTGTACTATTTGTACAAATGACATACTCCTGTACTATTCATTAAAGTATGTAATTTGAATATTTGATTATTATGTCTTAGCTCTGAATACTGACTCATTAATGGATATAGGTTATGGAAGGTATGAGTATGAGCGCGATTGCATGAGAGATATTGAATTGTGTAAAAAAAATGAGTTGTAGAAGTTGTGAAATGTGAACACACTCATATTGCTAGGATCCAGCAACAAATGAATATCCGCATAAAATTTTTGAGATAGTAATTCGTACTACAACCTTGCTAACAGTAGATTCTGTGTAGGATTGTGGAGTGATAAGTTATTGGATCATAAAGTTGTAGACTTGTAGGGTCGTAAGATTTGGGTGGAAATTACCCTAAACTTTGATTATACTGTTACAAATTTATAAACTTCTTGTGTTTTAATATTATTTTTGTCCTCTAAGGTTAAGGAAATTTAGAATAAGGTTTATCTAGAGAAATTCTATACTGGTCTGCTGTTGAAATAGCAGACGTATGAATATTTCCTTTATTTTGTTCTACAACATTTGTTTCACATTCAAAATATATATTCTGATTCTCCATCTTGGCTGCAGCTGACTACTACACATGCGTCTACTTGGTCGAGGAAACTCTTTTACCACCCCCGTCGTGTTATTGTTTTTTCCCAGTACTCACAGGCGCAAGATCTCTTTACATCGCGTCTCCAGGGTACCTTGCTGTTAATTATATATTTTTTGCCTTGCTTGTTCTCATTAGATTCACCTCTCTCTTGTGATGAATGTTGTGTGTTATAGACTCATAGCTGTCTTGTGGTGCTAATATTATGCTACTGTTGAACATTGATGCCACATTCTAGTACTACTTTAATCAGTTAATGTGTACTTTGGATCTGCCTTCTGTTTAGTTCCTTTCTCCTGTGGATGTATTAGAATTTCAGGTGAAGTGTATGCCACTGGTAGCAAATTTTGTGTTTAGAGTTGGGAAGATAGACATTTTAATACCAAATATTTCCTTTGTTTATGCTAGCATATTTTGATTCCTTTAGGTGCATTGCCTTAATATATGTGTTACCATATTGAGCATGTAGCACTTGACAAAAGATAATGGAAGCAGAGGATCTATGTGGATGACAACCAGTGATAAGATCTTGACTTAATTAGCTGATCCCATCTTATTGAGATATTAAGGCACCGGTGTTATTGTTGTTGTACATTGCTTGCCTTACAGTGTTCTACTTTTCTCCCTCCTTTCTCTATTAAGCTTAATCGGAATTCTATGAACAAGACGAAGACCACTGTGGCATATGTTGTTTTTTTTACTTAAGTGAAAATTTTCCTGTAGCTGCTGCTTGAGTATCTGACTATCTGTAACTGGTATAGAGAATCTCCAGCTGGAGTGTTTGCATAAATTTACGTTCTACTTATATCTATCTTCTGTATATAATTATAGCAGGACATACTTATGCTCTCTAATCCATGCAATACCCATCTTAGTTCCCCACTTCCAAGCTCGTGTTTCACTCTCTCTCCACACCCTCTTTCACAGCTTTCCTAGAAAACCTTGACCCCTCTTCATGTGATTTTTTACTTTTAATATGCTCCTTTCTTCTCATCTTATAAGAATATTGGGAACTTAATTGTACAAACTGAGGATGTAATTGACGGCGCTGTATATATGCTCTTCAATTCGAGCTACTAAACTAATTGAGTAACATTTTACTTTCTTTAAGTTTGAAACATTGATTTCTATTTTTTCTTTTCTGAAAGGGTACTGTACTGATGATGCACCAAACTCTTAAAAACCATAATAAATAAACCTAAATGGATGACTTAGTGAACAGAGAAATTGTTTTGATTAATATGGATATGTGATTAGTTACAAGCTACTCTATTTTGTAATTTTCTTTTTCTTTTTTTTTTTTTTTTGGGGGGGGGGGGGGAGGAAGAAGTGCGAAAACCGACCTATTGGATTATAAGTGTGTGTGTTACTGCAAAGTAGCTACTTTGAAGCTAACACTCCTCTCATTAGAGTGATTATTTAGCTTGCTCTTCAAGACCTCAAGCTATATCGAATAGGTCATTAAGTAAGGAGGTCATGGCATCCTGTTTTTATTTTATCTGGTGTCATTGGTTATCTTTGGCCTATACATTTGTTAGCTAAGTGATGACATTTTCACCAATGCACAAGTTGCATCTGATACATGCACTTCTGTCCACCTCTAGGTCTCTGTTGTATAGAGAATTGATGAGTAACTTCTATTCTTTTGCTCCTTTTGCTTGCTTTGGAGTTTATTTTATTTTCAACTATTTCTAGCTAATAGAATGGTCTACTAGTTAAAGACAAGATGTTAACTTTGTTTTACAATCTGGTATGAGTTTGACATGATGTTTGGGAAATAAAAAAAAAAAAATAGAACACATGTGGTGTTTGTTTTTCGCCATTCAGAGCCTTTGAGTGTATTTGGAAGTGAAGTTTCTTATTCTTTCATAGTATTTAATATGGTTTTGTATTTTCCTATAGATCGTATTCAAAACCTTCCAAGTTTGGTTGAGGATATAGTCCAGACATCCATAAATACGGGTCCTCGTGGAGCCTTAAGACTAGCTCAAGGAGTCCAAGCAGTTGTTGGGGTTGGTAGTGAGTGGCTAGCAGATGCCTCAAAGGTAATTTTGTTGTGATGCTCATGATTATTACATAGATATAATGTATAATAAACCTGTTTATAGGAGTGGTTCTTTCCGTTCATCCAGGAAACTAATGCATCTTCACTTGCTGTAGTGGACAAACACATCAGCTGGTTTACCAGCTGAATTGCAGTTGGGCTTGATTTCTCCCTACTATTTGAGGAAATTGTTTGAACGCCTAGGGGCAACCTATATCAAATTGGGACAGGTAACTACAGGATGATCATTTACAATTTTAGGCCCTCTATATCACTTGATTTTCTTTCATACTGTTTTATTAAATTCATCTTTGACTCTTAGGATATTATAGTAATTTACCATGTCCCTTTCATCCTTGTGTGATGACGAGTCTTGTTTCCAGAGTTGCTATATTTTTCTTTCTTAATTTGTTTTTTGATGTTTAGTTCATAGCATCTGCGCCGACACTATTCCCTCCAGAGTATGTTGAGGAGTTCCAGAAGTGTTTTGATCGAGCCCCTGCAATCCCTTTTGAAGATATCAAAGCAATCCTGAATCAAGAATTAAAGAGACCGATTGATAGTGTATATGAATACATTGATCCAACTCCTCTTGCATCAGCCTCAATAGCACAGGTATATGATATTCTCCCTTTTTCTAATCTTTTCTTTTTTGTCTGACTAATCTGAATAAAGACAACTTACCAGAACCAAAACGTTATGTCTCCAGGTTCATGGTGCAAGGCTAAAGGGCTCTCAAGAGGATGTGGTCATAAAGGTTCTGAAACCTGGGATAGAAGATATCTTAGTAGCTGATCTAAATTTTGTCTATGTTGTGGCTCGCATTTTGGAGTTTTTGAATCCTGAACTAAGCCGTACATCACTGGTAAAGCATGCAGCAGTTTTTAAGTATTTGCAGCTTTTGATATCAGTACTTGTGTTTGCTGTGATATATTGTTGAATCCTGTGATACTTCTGAGTAGTATGGTTTATTTCAAATTTAAAATTCTGGAATATTTTAACTTCTTCCTTACATGAAAAGTGAGAAACTAATCCTTTATCATGATATAGGATTGTGATCCATCATGATATAGGATTGTGATCCGTATCATACACAAGGTTAAGATTTTTGTTATGTAATAATATATTTCCTTTTCGAAAAAATTGTAAATTTTAGTTTGTTATAAATAAAAAATTTGTAAGATATAATCAAGTTAATATTACAGCGACTGTTCAGAAATAGATATGTGATGAACTGGCCTAAGATAGAGGGGTAATTTGGGTAGTGCACTATAATTCAGTTGGAAGTTACTGAGGGAAAGATGCTGTATATACATCAGATTAGGCAGAGACAAATCATGTTGAAATTGTTAAGAGCTACTCCCTCCTTTTTTTAGTTGCTACATTTTACCATTTAGACATGTCTCTTTTTAGTTACTACATTGCCCAATATTTCTACTTTTAGTATGTGCTACCCACATATTATTTACCTTTATACCCTTATTTTTGTCTTCATCACACAAGAAGACAACTACTTTACGCTTTATTGCTCTACTTTTCAATGGTCCCCACCTATTTCCTTGGTCTGTGTGCTAAAGTAAATGTAGCAACTAAAAAAAGACGGAGGGAGTAGTATAGTATTTTGGGAGAGAACAACCCCGTCGAGAGCTTGTAATTATCATTTTATTTACCGTTTTCCAAAGATTATCAAATCAATTATCAGTTTAAGTTCTTAATCTTCTTCCTTAATCTGCTTTAGAGATGCCATTTCATTACAATTGGTATGATATATATTATGGAAAAATTATATATGATCAGTTTTCTAAGCTAATCTACTAATACAAAAGTTGATGGTCGGAAGTAAAAAGTATAAATGCCTATTGAAAAGTTGTAAGGCGTGACAAGGTGTGGAGTTCAATAGTTCGAAAATTATTGATTGTTTCCACCGTGAATATCTTTAACTATGTATTACTGAAAATACAAATTGTAACCAGATGATTTATCTTTTCTTATATATTAGAAGCAAAATGAGCTCAAAGATAATGAACTTTGACCTTCAAAAAGTGGATTTTAGCTTGTTTTAGGGGGAGAGGAGTAATACCCTAGTAGTGAGATGAGACTAAAAAACCAGGCGCAGCCATCAGTTGAACAATAATGAGCCAAAAAGTCTATAGAACTTCTCTAAATACAGATAGTCATATGAGAACTCTCCTCACCTGCCAGTTATGGTAATTATTAAAGAATACTAGGTGGATCGAAAGAAAGGACGCCGTATTCTGATGGTCAGGAGGGGTCAAGAATTGTTGAAGAGTAGAAAACAACAAATAAGGATTTTTAATTACAATGGTGATTTAGTAAATCTGGTCGTCCTTATTGGATCTTTTATGTCCTTTCTTGCCCTGACTAAAATTTCTCCTTGTTGGGTGTTCCGATGACCAGCTATAAATGAAGAGTTATGTTGCTGATAAACATTGATCCAATAGATCAATACAATTGTTTGGCGAGCAAACTGTGACAGGAAATGGATTCTTTAAGTTCATGAAACAGACGAAAAGTAATTCTGATACACTATTGGTTAATATAGACCTCTTTCAAATGACTCGTGTTTACATGGAAGCACTTAGCTGTAACCTTTCATATGTCATACATTCATGCTCCTTGCTCCTCATGCTGTCTTACTTTTCGGGCACCCTATCTGCTGTCTCTTCTCATACTAATGACTAATGTCACTCAGTCACCTGGAAAAACTATTTACCTTGTGCACAAGTGCCCACTTGTACGCACAAGTGCCCACTTGTGTCACTCAACTGCGCTTACTTTACCTTACTTCTTCAAATTTTATCAAAAATAAATAGATATCTATCAAGAACACTAGTGACTAAACTATTTTATGATATGTAATAGGAGATCTAGAAAGTCCTTGCAGCGTATAAACTCTTGGTTTCCATATGATGGAAATATCTTTCTTCTCGCAGCCCTTAATGTGATAAGCTATTCTTTCTGATGACTGATTTAAAATGGATTTCTATCTTAGGCTGGTATTGTCAAGGATATTAAAGAATCAATGCTTGAAGAAGTTGACTTCACTAAGGAAGCTGCAAATATTGAGGCCTTTAGGAGGTACCTAGACACTATGGGACTGACTATGCAAGCTACAGCTCCAAAAGTATACTACCATTGTAGCACCAGCCGAGTCCTGACAATGGAGAGACTTTATGGAGTTCCTCTTACAGATCTAGACTCTATAAATTCCCTTGTTCCTAATCCTGAAACGAGTCTAATAACTGCCCTAAATGTCTGGTGAGATTTCTAACATTTTGTTTATAGTTTATGCATTTGAGATTTTTGACTATGGCTAAAATTCACTCTGTTTATGTCTTTGCAGGTTTGGCAGTTTGCTTTCATGTGAAACATTTCATGCAGATGTGCATGCTGGTAATCTTTGGCTATTACGTGATGGTCGTATCGGATTTCTTGATTTTGGTATGCATTATTTTGGTTATACCGAATTATCATCCTTTTTTTATTACTATTTAAATTAAACACTTTCTTTCTTAATTTTTCTTGTTGTTACCCCTTCAAAAAGGAAATTCTGATTGCATGTGAACCCCCCCCCCCCAAAGTTGGAATTTAATATTTTTTGATTGGTCATTTTGCTGAGAAGGTTTGACATTTTAATCATGGGATAGCTGTTGCTACACCATTGATTCTGCAAAGAATCTTTGGTTATGTGACTAGATGCCACTAAGCTACAAGCTGGCAGATACTATGCAAAATGTTTTTATGCTCTAATTGCATTTTTTTTTCCATGCACTCTGCCTCCCTTTGTTGATGCAAAGGTTTCTCCTGGGTTTGATGTACGTATAATTCCAGGTATTGTTGGACGTATATCTCCAAAGACATGGGCTGCCATGGAAGTATTTCTGCAATCCATAGCAACAGAAGAATATGAATCGATGGCATCAGCCTTGGTTGAAATGGGTGCGACAAACCAGAATGTGGATACTAAAGCCTTTGCAAGAGATCTGGAAAAGATATTTTCCTCGATACAGGTCAGTGATACTTATTGATCCCTTCAATTTCCTGAAAAAAGCAAAATAAAGGCTTTGTTGGCTCCATCGACTCTTAGCGTTTCTTGTTGTTTGCATTGAAAATGCGCATCTGCTAGTCATCAAGGGTGCCAGGCATTAAATTATAGTACTAAACTGCATATTCTGTGTTCTAACATGTTGCTGGTTGTTACCTGCTATACTTGATGCATTGTTCAAGCATGTGAGATCCTTTGCAATTGTTGATGCTCTAGTCACTAATACAAATAAAATTTATGCTTTCTGTACAAAGACTGAACTGCTGTCGCATTGGGCTAATGAAAGCGTTTTTGAATACTCAGGCAACTTTCACAATCTATGCAATCCCACTTCACTGTCCTAGTTTATATCTTCTGTTTATTTCTACTTTATAGCCACTACTTTGTTTCTTTTGCTTTTGGATGGGAGCCGTGCAGTGTCTTTTTAATGTGGACATGTAGTGTGCTATTCCAATTTCAACAGCTACAGGCCCACAACCCACTAGTATAAATCTGAAGTTGTGGAGATTTATAACTTGAATCAAGGGGGTGCATGCTGTCTTGCTTACTGTCAAAAAAAAAGGGGGTGCATGCTGCAAGTTTCTGGCTATGGTCACTGCATAATTCAGCGATCAAGCTAAATAACTTCATTAAGCACACGCTTATTAAGAATAATGTGCAGTATTGAGTCAATGTCTTTAATTTAATGCAGGATATAGATACAGAAATCGTCGTTGCAACAGCAAGGGGGCCGAGTACTAATGCAACTGCTGTTTCTGCTAATGTACGAGTTGATGAGAGGCAGATGAATGCACTATTTCTTGATCTGGTAATCTATGCTTTTAATTTTTTAGTCACCGCCTCTTTGCCATGGCATATGGTTTGTTGGACTAAATTTATTAGATGTGTTGCAAATACTTCTAGCCATTCGTGGAGGTTTGTATTCACTAGTTGGGTTCTCTTAATTAAGTTATTAAAAACTTATATTCTCTCCTCCTTTGGGGCTCTTCTATGATATCTCTATGCTATTCATCTTTTTGTTAATTTTTTTTTTTTTTTTTGTGAAAATCTCTTTGTTTTATCACATCTCCTTTTGTTTGTTAATTGCTTTGTCATTTCTGATGCAATTGTACCTTGGAATGCTTTTGACACTTCAGTCATTTCAGTCAGATCTTTTTCCTGTTTAATGAATTAAAATTTATATACTCTTAAGAATACTGTGTAATGAACCATTAATATATTAAGCATCATACTTTTGCAACTTTAAGTTGAAATTCCACAAGAACATGTTTTTCGGGCATTTTATGTCATTACATGAGCATCCCAAGCCTGGTTCCAATTGAATTATGGCTTGATTTTAAAGTGTAATTAGCGCTAAGAAAGTTTATTTGTGGAAAAGAAATCATTGTGAAATTGTGTTTTGCGAAGTGCTAACATATTAGGTGGTTTACCGCAAATTTTCCATACCTAAATGATAAATAATACTGAGAAACCAGAGCTTATTACAGTCGAATTTTTCTGCTGAGAAAATGCTTGAAAATGATATTGAGGCCTCCTTTTGTGGTTAATAAATCAAGTTTCAATCTTCTTTGCAGGTGCGAGTGAGTGAATCGTATGGACTGAAATTCCCTCGGGAATTCGCCCTTCTGTTGAAGCAGCTTCTGTACTTTGATCGGTACACTCGTTTGCTTGCTCCCAATATGAACATGTTACAAGACCAACGAGTTACCATTGTCTCAAATCAAAGAGCTGGCAGCAGTAGATTCCGATAGAAAATATATACTTATAATCTCATATGATACTTGGATGTTATCTTCCAACTATTCGAGCTCCCTTTATTGCTTATACGGTTGGTTTGATAAAGCAAATATATACTACATTGATCAGTGAATGTTACTTCAACTTTGTAATGTATATATGATGTGGCTCTGCTGCTCAATGTATATGTATAGGGAACATATAAATACATTCCCCCTGTTGTAGAGTTTTCAATAGAATTGAGAATATTGTGTGTATATATAAATACAATATAAAGATACTTCTACAAATATGAACCATCATTCGCATTTTCAACCAAAAGCTTCCACCCTCCAATTACATTACCCTCCACCACCATCACTGCTGCTTCCACCATCGCCAATCGTATCAGTCCCCGTTATCAGCCTCCTTCCTCCATTACAACGACCACATACATGATATGTAAAGGACTCCAAAAAAAATATTTTTGGTTATATCTACATGTTCTGTTACACAATAGAAAGAAAGTAAATTTGGAAGAAAGAATGGATCAAAGGAAAGGAACTTGGTTGAGAAACCATACGGAACAATTACATTCTGAAAATTGACTTCACAAATTCACAAAGCAGGTATTTACAACAATCTGAAACCAACTTTTGCTATTATAGAACACAATAGAAATAATACATGACCACTGTCAAACAAGGGAGAACCTAGACAGGATAAATAAAAGCACTACCTATACTATAGTTGAATCACATGGAAACACATGCTTCAAAACAACATTATAGACGAAACAGGACGAGAAAACTAACAAAATTAATCAGCAACAATACTAGTACGCAAATGTTCGGAATACTTCCTTAGGCAGCCAAAACTGCAGGCTGCTTGTGCTTGATAAAAGCCTGGCAGAGTTCATGGTACCCATTTCTGTAATACTCCAACGAAAAACAAAGCTGTCGTATTGCCTCTCTTTTTTCCTCTGCCCTATCACAGATAATGACTCTTTGCTTTTCCAGTTCTTTCTCCTGATCAGTTACTTTCAACCTTAATTCCTTTACTAGCTTCTCTGTCTTTTCTGATTCATCAAGCAGCTCCTTATGTTCAGTAGCTAATGTCGTCATACGCTCCTCCATTTGTAGTATATTGTCGTCCCGAACACCCAGTTCAGCAACGAGCGTCTGCACCTTGGCCAAGTCTTCATCTCTCTCCGCCTTTAGCATGTCATACTTGAGTTTAATAGCATCAAGATCTTTGTTCGTAGAGTCAACAAGCTGACATTTCTGGGATAATTCCATGTTGAATTGTTTGATCTCATCCAACCAAGCTGTTTCTCGTGCTTCTTGTAGCTTTCCAGCTTCAATCTTTTCAACCTCATACTGGCTTATCTGCTCCTCTAACAATTTGATTTTTCGCTCTAAAGTATCTTTTTGCTCATTTAACTGACTAGAGAAATCCTTTTGAACATCAAGTAGGGCAAGTTTGAACTGTTCAACTTTACGACCATAATCATTTAAATCACTCGTGGTTTTATCAATCGTCTCCTGCAACTCCAAAACTAGTCCTCTCTCTGAACCCAGCTCAGATTGTAAGAGATCAATGCTTTGGTTGGCCATGTCAAGCTTACCTTGAAACTGAATCTGTTGTTCATCAAATTCATTTCTGAGCTTTTTCTCCATTTTGCCCATATTGTCCTCAGAAATGCGAAGCTTTTCTATTGTCCCTCCAAGCTCTTCAACCAAAGTCATATTCTCGTACTTCAACTTGGAAATCTCTTCTTGAGAAGATTGAAGCTTTTCCTTGGTGAGCTTAAGCTCAACCTCATAACTGGCCACTTTTTCAAGCAATTCTTCGTAGACTATGTCGTTTTCTTTAATCATATCTTCTCTATCATCTTTTTTAGTCATATGGAGGTTCTCTTCCACGGCATTAGTGTCAAATTCCACCTCAATAACTTTAGGCTGAAGGGCTTCATCACCGTTGCCATGTTGGAGCGAATGATTCTTAGTAGGCAAGTCATATGTACCAGATTCAGCATCTGACGATGAGGAGGAGAACAATAGGGTTTCAGAAATTTCTCGCGTAGAGATGTCAGAACTTCCACTACCAGAGCTTAGAAATGTCTCCGAGTTATAACCTGAGTAATCATGATTCTGTGAGCTTAGCTTTAGTGCTGGAGTTAGAAAAGCATATTCTTCGTCTGTAGCAGACCCAAGCATGCCAAAAGGCACCTCTGTTGGTTTGTCTGTGAGACAGTACATGTAGGGTAATATTCAATGAAAAGAATGAAGCAGAGATAATAGCTAATTAATTAGGAAGTATACAACGAACAGAAAACCAGGATGAAGAGAATTTTGACCATGATGACAACATGTGTTTTGAACTATGGGAAATAAGAAGTGATGCAATAAGATGCTAACCTTGAACTTTAGAAAGGTTGATAACTTCTGGTGAAAGGTCATCTAATTGCAAGTTTGGAGACTCATTTTCTGCCATCGCAAACAATTCTGTTCTTTGATTCCCTCGTGCAGAACAACTGCAAAAAATGGTTAAACTTCAGAACCTTAGTCTCAAAAGCAATTGAAAGTCAACAAAACTAGATACCTTGCTTTAGCATTATCAGAAATATCAATCATAAGCAAGATAAATGACACATAAGAGTACAACTTAGTGCTGCTACAGTCAGTTACAAATATTTCTAGTACGTGTAAATTAAAGACTAAGAGATGGCACCAACTCAAAATCGGTATTGATGAACCATCAACAGTATGCTGGTCTCACAAATAAATCTAGGATATGTTGACACATGCATTCAATAACAATCACATAAGGACTCCAACTTTGGTGCTTTGTGGCTTGTGCAACCACTCATTAGCAACTTAAGAATACTTGCTACTAATTTGGCGGTCAAAACAGCATGCTTCTTTGCTTCTTTGCATCGCATCTTTTACTTAGTACTACTAAACGTACAGTTGACTTTAAAAGACAACAGAACATTGGTGACTAGTATTATCACTTAGTACTAGTCTACTATCTTCGTGTACTCGTACTTCAATTCGAAAACTGTTTACTCAACAACATACAGGAGCAACCAGCCCACAAATTTGACGAATAATGTAATGAACATCAAATGAGTGTATAACCTTAACTGAGAGCAAACTTGAAGTGAAAGAACCTATGCATGAGAAAACATACAAGCAAGGCCACACTATAAGTACCTATATATACTCGAAGAACGAATAAACAAAGTTTTCACCTTGAGTATACCAAACACTAGCAAATGAGCAACTAAGGCAAGCACTGAAGTAGAATATCATGCAGTGTAATAAGCTTACAACTACAGTTGAACAAGTGCAAAAATGAGAAACTAGAAAGTCATCTTCTTTATCCAACTGAACTTGAATTAGAATAGCTTACAATATATTAACAAACTTATCCCATCTCAGTTTTCGATGGGATCTTATAAAAAAGAGTAATTTATTCACAACCCAAAATCAGAATTATACAAATGCTGAATTTAACTATAACTTGTACCAATAATAGAGAAATTATCACCAAAATTCAAAGTACTTAACAAGCACTAAGATCTAAGCATTCGAAAAGCTAAATTGCTAAACCCCATATCACAAATGAAAAAACCCATGATTCTTTTTTTGAAACTTGGAATACCAATTCAGTCAATTCAACCAAACAAAAACCCTAAACCCTAGTTCCCAAAAAAATTCCACAATTTCCAACATTTCACAAAAAATTCTACCGATTCCTTCCCTACCCATTTCATAACCCACATAATTAAATCAATACATCTACGAACATAAATCAAACATTGAAAAAAAACACCACCCCCGATGATTTAAACCCCAGAAAACGAAAACCCCTAAAAAAATTCTACCAATTCCTTCCCTACCCATTTCATAACACACATAATTAAATCAATACATCCACTAAAACAAATCAAACTTTGAAAAAAAACACCCCACCCCCATGATTTAAACCCTGTAAAAAGAAAAACTGAAGATGAAAATTCAATTCAATTCTAGGGTTTTGCTTACCGTTTTTGGGGGAAAAATTGAAGAAGATGAAACTGGTGAAGAGAGAGAAAGAGGAGAGAGAGAAAGAGGAGAGAGATAAAGGTAGTAGGAAGAAGAACGAGAAGAAGGAGAAAAAGGGGTAAATTGGAGAGAGAAAGATAAAGGTATAAGGTCCCAGTTATTGAGGGCACATGTTTTGCCGCGTTAATTGTCTTTTGAAAAGACCAAACATGCCCTTCATTTCAAATTTTAAATGTAACGGATCTAAGGGGCTAATAAGTCAATTTTAGCATTATGTATTGTGGATTTGTGGTTCAGAAATAAAATATGGGGTTGTCGTTTTCTTTACGGCAGGCGGGAAGGTGTTGTACAGATAAAGTTCAAAAAAAGGCGCCCATTGGGGTTCGAAGTTGGGACCTACTATAGTATGGTCTACTAATGTAACTGTGCCAACCTAACGCAACTCACAACTCACAACTCACAACTTCACAAGTGTGTGTCCATCATTAGTTCAGTTCTCATTATAATTGGCAATTATCCATGAGTGAGTAGTTTATCCACTATCCTGCTCCGAATAAATGAATGAAAACTTGCAGTGAATCGAGTGATTGGCGGGTGGTGGTGGATCGGTTGGTCAGATCGGGCCAGATATGAATGATATTTTTTTGATTCATCACCCGCTCCATCCATCTACCCATATAGTCGTTATATATGAGACTACTAGTCTTACATGCACGCAATGCGTGCGATAACCTGTGATAATAAATGAAGTAGAAAATAAATTAATTAGGTAGAAAAACTATCCTTACATTTTATATTCTCAAATGTTCAGTTTAAACGTCCTACTCCCCCCCCCTTATTTAAATGAAACAGTTAGTTATCCTCTTTTTTTTCCTTTTCCTATTTGTTGGTGTCCCCCATGTGCTGTCTTATATAATAGAGATGATTAATTTTTTCATATATTAATTTCTTTAAAATTGTTAAGTATAAAAATAATTTTTTTCTAGTAAGGGTGAAATTCTTAGCGAGTATGGATGGTTTTGATGGAGATTTGGGTCACGAGTGATGGGGCGGATGGAGTTGCACCCGACCCATCTCCAATCCTTTGTCATCCCTAGTATATTGTAAGTTGTACAACTTGATTTTTACAAAACTAAGGTCTTGTTTGATTGACAAAACAAATTATGGGAAGTGCAAATGCCTAGGAAGTAGAAGTATACGAAGTTGTTTGGTTGGCAAAATCATGGGAATTTTCACTACCTAGGAAGTTCTACTTCCTCCAAAATGGAGGAAGTTACTTACCTAGGTCCCACTAGGTAAGTAGAGCTTCCCATAGGAAGTTCTACTTCCCATTATCAATCAAACACAATTTTACACTTCCTAGGAATTTCAAATACATGGAAAAAATAACTTCGTAGGAAGTATGACTTCCTATATACAACCAAACAAGGCCCAAAAATTATTAAGTACTACCTCTGTTTTACAATACATGTATTAACTCATTTGGGCACTATTCATTAACCAACTTTGACAATATTTCTCTCACCAATATATAAGAAAAAAATTTAGTCAAGTGAGATCTTGTTAAATTCGTCTCAATGCGAAAATTCCAAATATCAACTTTTTATATTTTTTTCATATACGCAACTAGAGATATTAATGTTGAAAGAAATGTGTTGGAGTATCTGAAAAACCAAATGGTGCATGTTTTGTGAAATGGAGGTTTTTTTAAAAATATATATAGTTTGTTTACATTGTTTGTTAATGCACAACTTTGACTATTAATATGTATAGTCATGAATAAATAAAAATTATAATAAGTGGATATTTCAAAATGTATGTTGAGACTAATCTAAAATTATTTCATATGGATATATTTATCCTCATGCAACAATCACAAATGATTGTGGAAGTTATGTTTGTGAAAAGTGTCAAAGTACAAAATGTGTAGATTAAAAGAAGTATATAAGAGAAAACAACTTTACCGCCAACAACATCAAATTTGAAAGGTCTGTGATATAATCCCTTTATTTATTTTTTTAAATTTAGTCATTTTACATTGGGGAGAACCAAGGAGAAAGTACAAAAGTATGAGAGAGTAACTATAGAAGTAAGTGAATGAATCAAAAAGTGAATTAAAATATTAAGAAGTGGATGACATGGGTGGAAAAAAGTAGAAAGTAGATATGACATGTTATCTATAATAGAAAAGTAACAATCTATAAAAAAAAAATTTTAAAAAAAACATATCAAAAGAAAAATATGTAGACTAAAAAGACATAGAGGGACTGGTACCTAACAAAAATAAACTTAACTACTTCTCCTAATTATTTAGTAGCGTAAGTCAGGAAAAATCTCACAAAACAATAATAGTTTTTTTATTAGTAGCTTTAAAATAATGGTCAAAATAAAGAAGATCAATAAACTTTTGAAATATTTATTAAGAGGTTGATTATTACTAATAAGTAATAACTAATTAATCTATATATGAGATACTCTGGAGGGATACATTAACTAACATGAAGCAAGGTAATCATTAAAGCTTCCTCAAAATTGTTTAAATTATAAGCTAATCAACATTGATAAACCTACCCTTGTTATAGTTACATTAATTTTTTTTTGAATAATAAGCTTCCCTAGCAAGCAATCTTACCGAATTTCATTTTTTTTTTATAAGGAGAGAAAAACTAGGTTAGTCCCTAGAATAGGACCTACCTAAAGCATCCTTGTGGATGATGGAAATGAACCTAATATCATTAAGTTCAAACCAACGGTGGGAAGAGAGGACCGAATGACCCTTGTGCGCCATGAAGTCTGCAGTTTGATTCACTTCTCTAAAACAATGGTTGAAAGCCACCAAAGAGAACGCCTTGAGTCGCCCCTGCATCCAAGATCAAATTATTAATTTCCCAAGGGATCTTCCAAATATTCTTTAGGAAATTGATAACCACCAGATTATCACCGTCTATAATAAGATGAGAAATTCCAAGAGAAATTGCTGCTCTAATTCCTTCTCGCATTCCCCAGGCTTCTGCTGACAAGATAGAAGTATTATGGTGAAGACTCCCCGCTCCCAAACTTGAAATACTACCTTGTGAATCTCTAATCACAAATCTGACGAGCTACCACCATTTGCCACTTTAGAGCCATCAAAGTTTAGCTTGAAGACATCTTGAGGGGGTTTAACCCACCACAACTCTTTGGGTTGTTTAGAACATCCAAACCGAGGAGAGATAGAAACACAATCCTCCAAATTCTGCGCATGTCTCCAGCTTTTATAGAAATCGAGAATGAAAAAAGCTACCTTAGAAGGAACAAGAGTTTCCTCTTTGAACACTATTTGGTTTCGAGCAAACCAAATATGCCCCAGATTACCTACTTTCATGGAAATCTTATTGATCAAGGACATTAAATAGAGAATCTCGTAAATTGTAGCAAGAATTATTCACTATTTTCATGTCAATAAAACCTAATTTTGATTAAAGTTCTAATGTCAATTAATTAAGAGTCAATTTATTTTATACATAATCATATTCGATAAATAGTATTTGTAGTAAACTTTGATATTAAAAAAAAACCCTAACATAAATGAATCATTAAGTAATAAAGTTGGGATTATAATAGTAAATCCATATTAAGATTCGTCAAATTTTATATAAATAACTGCTCTTAAATAGTTAAAGAAGCAAAAGAAAGCTAAGCATAAAAGAGATAGAAGACATCGAGAAAAAAAGAACATGAGAAATAAAGATATAGAACATTAGTAAATGGTTGAGAATCTTGAAGAGCAATGAAATACTCTAATTTTTCTTTGGAAACCTGATCATAAATTGTTTATGAAAATACATAGTAGTTCTCTTATAAGTATAGAGTTCATTGGCCGAACCCTAAAATGATGCTTTGTATGAGGCGTTTAATATATCCTTGAAAATATTATTTGAAGTCTAATTTCCAATTGTGGAATCAATAGATTATCAATTCTACATCAATATATTTTGAGCAAAAGATATATACAATGCAAGATTGGAAGGGTATTAAATAGTTAAATTGTCAATCTTTGCATAACTATGAAAAGTGGTGTGCATCTTATTTGATTCTATTTTGTTTTGCACATGATATATCGATCCAAAAGCTCATCCAATTGTCTATATTCTCATATCTTCCACAGGTATCCGAAGTGGCGAAATTACATGAAAACACTAATGAACCTATGAAAGTTACATCATCCACAAAAGCCTCTGAAAAATATTACACAAATGCAATATAAATGCTCAAATCCTACAAGAAAAAAGGCACCCTAAACTATAATTCTTTCGGCATAAAATAATTGTTGTAGGGTGAACCGATATATCAACATTAGTTAAGTTAGTTTAAGACCTACGAGACAGAGTACATAAACTAACCTCGAGGCTTAATCCGAGAAATATCTCTATGATGCCTAAGTTAGTGAAGTAAAAGCTGGTAACTCTCAACAATTGTATAATAATGATTGTGAATATACCTTGATGACTCAAATTATGGGGTATTATAGTGGTCGAGAGTGTCCCTAGCAAGACATGATGTCAAGACACTTCTCCTATTGGCTAAATGAAATTCTATCCTTCCTTTGTACTTATCTTTAGGCCCATAAGCCTTATTATATATAATGAACTAGGCGCAGTCTCATTACTAATACCGATAAAGTGCTTAATAGGAACCGATATGCTTATTAACCTGAAATCATGAAAATGATCTTCTTAGGTTACCTTAGTAGTTTGACCATGACAATCTTGGACGGTCTAAATGGACCGGTGTGGAACTTGGACAACCCCTATACAATTAGCCATAAGTCGGTATGGTTGGCACAACCATATGTTCTGCTTTGTCAAGAACAATGTCGTCGTGTCATTTATCTTTATTGCTCTTCTCCTTGTCATCTCTCTCAAACCGTTTGGAAGATGCCTTTTTGTCCTCGCCTCTAATGAAATCACTAGCTTTGTTGAGGACTTTTGTGAAGCTAGTCAACTTCTTACGGTCCAAGTAACTTCTGAAGATATATCTTTGTTTCAGGTCCGTCATCAAATTGGGGATAGCAACAACCTCAGAGTGAAAGCGGTCTATATAATCCCTCAAACTCTCTTTCTCCCGGCACCCTGCTTAATGGACATCGTCTCTCCTGTAGTTCTTTCCCTCCTATTATTGCTCACGAAGTGGGTAATGAATATAGCTGAGAGTTGTCGGAAATCATAGACTGTTGGAGGCTTTATGCTTTTAAACCAAGTTTGTGCCAATCCTGATAAGATTGAATGGAACACTTTACATCAAATTGACTCGATATCAGTGTATAACAGCATGTGCCCCTCATAACCAGAGATGTGATCTTCAGGGTTTGGTCTTGCCATCATATTTGCATATCGACATCTTGATCTTCTCCACGGGCTCTTGGAGAATAACATTGACAAAAGGTGACAATCGGGGGTTCCACTAAGGCGCGACGTCGGCTAGCATTCGCCTGACTCCTTACCCATGATTCATCATTCCTTCTAGGTTGGAATGAGTCCTGGGTAATAATGTTGTCTGGATCAAAGGTTCCATTGTTCATTGGTTCGATAACTATCATTTCGAAAGAGCTTTCCTCCTAATCGTCATATTGGTCATGCTCCGTTCGCGAGCAAAAGATCGGATTTTTCTAACCGGGGATGTGTGGCCTAGTCGAGGGACGCTTACCCGTATTATCAGTCTAAGGTGTTTGAGCCGCCATTGCTTGCAATACTTCAGCTTTACCCTGATGCTGTTTAGGTGAAAGCATGTGCTGATTGGATTTAAATATACTGAGGTGGGAGGCCACAACGATTTTATGAGCTTTGTTTGTTGCCGACTTAGAATGGTAGACATTAGGCTACAGGGTGTTGAAGCCAAGTAAATGATTAATAATGAGGTTGTTGTTTTCATGAGTTTGTGACATACCGAGAGGCTGGTTGTCGGCTACTGCAGACTGCTTAGGATCCATGTGACAGGATGGTGAGCCAGTATTGTGCTTAGACTCTTTTAGTTAAGGTATAACGCCCCCCCCCCCCTTTCTAGCGTCAATTGCTCATTTATAGAATAATTGTTGTAGGGTGAAACGATATCTCCACGTCAGTTAAGCTGGTTTGAGGCCTGCAAAATGAAACACGTAAACTACCCTTGGGCATTGATCCGAGGAATACCCCTCCGATGGCTAAATTAGTAAAGTAAAAGTTGGTAGCTCTCAAGTACTATATATTAATGATGTGAACGTACCTTAATGATTCAGATTATGCGGTATTTATAGTCGTCGGTAGTATCACTAGCAAGATAGGACAATTCTCCTATTAGCTAGATGAAATTCTACCTTCCTTTATAATTATCATTAGGTCCGTAAGCCTCATAAGATAATAATGGACCAAGCTCAGGCTCATTACTGGTGCCCCAAGCGCAAAACACTAGCAAGGTGCTTAATGGGCATCGGTATGCCTATTAACCCGACACCATTAATATTCTCTTCCTGAATCTGCAGGGACATCTTTTGGTTTGACCATGACAGTCTTGGACAGTCTAAATGGACCTATATGGAACTCGAACAACCTCCATACAAGAATGATACACATGAACATGCACTTATCAATGAGCAAATTACTAAACGTATATACCATAGGTTGCACATAAACCACTAGTAGAATAAATGCTAATTGCGACAATCATTAAATGGCCTATTCCGGCGGTTTTGGCCGCACAACAATTAAGGACGCAACAATAGGTAATTTGCTGCAGTTTTGGAACTTCCCTATTGCTACAGTTCCCGCTCAAAACTGCAACAATAAGCCTCTCAAAAGCATAAAAATGTCAAGCTACTGCTGCTGTTGTTTCCCAAAACCGTAGCAATAGTTACTATACAAGTGAATTTTATTTTTTTTTTGGAATTTTGGCATCAAAGTTGAAAGATAAAAATAAAAAATTATACAATAGGAAAACCAAGACTCAAAATCTAATATAAATGATGAAAAAACCAACAGACAACTAAATATACAAAAGGTTAAATATAAAAGTATATATCACCACATACAAACAAATTGTAATTACAAATCAAAAAGTACAAAAGAAAAAATTAACCAGATTTAAAAAAATAAAACCAAACTACCTACGAAAAATAAAAATGAAAATGATCTTAACATATCTCAAAATCAAAAATCAAGATCTGATTGTATACAAATGAAAAATCTGAAAAATCGAAAAATGGACATACATATGGACTAGATAAATCTGGAAGAAAATCCAGATTTGAAACCATCCGTCGTCGCCGAGAAACTGATGGCGAGAATTGAGCGTTAAATCAAACAATTTCGTCAGCAATGATTCAATGGACTTCTTGCGAGTGTTCGCCGCTCCTCTTTCTGGTGGCGATGCTAGAAAATCGGTCGCCGATGTCTTCTTAGTCGCTACTCGTCCTTATCTCATGTCTTTCTCATCCCCCTCTCTTTTGCGAGTGGATTGTGTGAAATGAATGACATGAATAGGGTATAACGGGCTTTATAAGTGGAATGTTCTGGAGAAATTTACAAATGTGCTGACTTCTGAAGGCTCGTAAGTTGGTGGGTGAGCTGTAGATGATGAGAATCCCCTCACGAAGGAGATGGAAGGAGATTTGGAGGAGGAGAGAGAAAGGAGTGAAATGAAACGGTTGAAGGACTGAAGGAGGTTTGAAGGAGGATCGAGAAAGGAGTAAAAACGACTAAAGGGTGAAGACTGAAGAGAAATAAAATGAAGACAGCTGAAATGACTCATTTATTTCTCAAACTAGATCTAGCGCCTCTTTATGAAATAAATGGGCCAATAGATTAAAAGTTTATCAAAAAAATAATATTTTACTCTATTGCTGCCGTTTTTTGCGGGAACCATAGCAATAGATCTGGTCAAAACAGTCAACAATTTTCGAAAAATTTCCGTTGAGACCTATTGCTACTGCTTATTGCGGGAACCGCAGCAATAGGTTGATTTTTGAATTTTCCTTTTCTTTTGATATGGTTTATTGTTGTGTATAGGTAAAATAGAAACAGTTTAGCCGCGTCAACAAGCAATTATTTTACTAGTGAATGTAACTAATAATATAGATTGAAAATCATTACCTTTGTTCTCCATCTTTATAATTTATGTAAAATTTGAATTATATACGTCACGAACATTATACTCTCGATGTTTCTTATTGATGTTACCACTTGAAATCTTGACAATATTTAAAATTATATAGAATCTTCTAAATTTTTCAATATATAAAAAAAAACTTAAAGTCACGGGGGTCTTATCTTATTCATTTGAATGAGTATTCTAATAATTTTACATTTTTTATAATTTATTACTAATACGTAATTACCAGGGTCAGTCTTACATATTGTTGGGCCTAGGGCAAAATTAAAAAAAAAATGCAGTATGAAAGATTTAAAGAAGCATGCATGCAATATCTTTAAAAATGTATTTAAACATATGTTTATCTGACAACTTAGGGTGCGTTCTGTTCAACTTAAAAAATTAAGTTTTAGGTCCAATAAGTTCAGATAAGTTTAGATAAGTTGCAATAAGGTCTAATAAGGGCAATAAGTTCCAATAAGGTCTAATAAGGACCAATAAGTTCCAATCAGGTGCAATAAGTTCCAATCAGGTCTTATAAGGTCCAATAAGTTCCAATCAGGTCTAATAAGGTCCAATAAGGTCCAAATAATCAATGTTTAATAAACATTTGTATTATTGTTCATTATTTTTTTATTCATAATTTTATATCACTATTAGCTGATTATGTTATTATTAGATTTAATTAAAGTACCACAATGATTATATAGTATTACACTTGTATTAGTGTCTATTATTTTATTATTTATTTATATTATGTCTATTATTTGTTATTTATTTGTATTATGTCTATTATTTTATTATTCATATTACTATTAGCTGATTATGTTATTATTAGAATTTTTTTATTAAAGTACCACGATGTATAGTATTATACTTGTATTATTGTCTATTATTTGATTATTCATATTGCTATTAAATAATATTGTAATCATGGTCAAATAATTAAGGTTAACAATAATAATAATTATTATAATTACAATATTTTGCAATTCGTCTTTAAATAACTAGAGATAACATATTTTCGTTACTAATAACAATGAAAGATATAAATGTTATCAATTGATTTTGAGCATTTTTTTCTCTTTCTTTTTGTTTTCTTTTTATCTGCTAGTACATTCACATAAATGAAAGAAGAAGAAAGGAGAAAAAAATGAAGGAAGGAGTTAATGCTATCTACTTACCTTCACATTAATGAAAGTGAAGTGAGAATTTTTTATATGTGTCAATTTTAACTCGTTAGCAATAAATGTTAATTAATTTTTGATTTTCTACTAGTGTTTTATAAAATCAAAATAAGACTATTAGATATATTAGTGGTGAAAGTTATATATAGGCAAATATATAAATAGTAATTTTTTTGTTGAATTAATTATCATAAGAGATAATTAATAATCATTATTTTTTAAAGGACGAATTATAATAATTATTACTCCATCAAAAATTTTGAGGGGTAGTATTTACGTTAGTGGTAATATTTATGTTATTCATGGTCAATGTTTTTGTCTAATAATGTCAAATAAGTTTCAATCAGGTCCAATAAGGTCTAGTAAGTTTCAATCAGGTCCAATAAGTTTCAATCAGGGCCAATAAGGTCTAATAAGTTTCAATAAGGTCAATAAGTTCCAATCAGGTCCAATAAGTTCCAATCAGGTCCAATAAGTTGAATCAGGTCCAATTAGGTTTAATAAGTTCCAATAATTTCAGTTCAGATTCAATAAATTCAGTTCAGATAAGGTCCAATAAGTTCAGGGTCAATAAGTTGAATAAAACGCACTCTTACTTCACGAAATATCATACACCCAATCTTTCAACTAAACAATTAAAAACCTGCAAATCGCTCTTCTTTTTAGTAAAACTACTTCAAACTAAATCAGTTTTTTATTTTTTATTTTATTTTTTATCAACAACAATCTAATTTGTAATCTGAAACTTATAGTCAATTAAAAGCTTTTTCTTTTACCAAGTCAGCATCTCCTCTCTAAACCCTAGTTTCTCTCTATCCTCCTCCTCTTCTCTCCCACCCCTTGTTCATCAGTTACGCGTTGTGAGGGATAAAATCATTCATGACAAGCTCCTTTTTCTATATTACTCCCTCCGTTTCACAATATAAGGCACGCACGATGTTCGAGGTCGAACTTTGACCGTTAATTACTCTCAATTCATGTTGATAGAAAATTTTAAAAAACAATATTATTATAGTATTTTTCAAGACGAATCCAACGATATAATTTTTTATAATTTTTATTTATCGTATTTGAAAGATATTTATAGTCAAAGCAAATTTTCGTAAAGCGTGAATGCCTTATATTTTGAAACAGAGGGAGTACTAGTTATTAGGCCCGTACTATGTCCAGAATAAGAAAAAATTTTATTTATTAATATAATACTTTATGATAATAACACTAAATACAACTTAGCCGAGTGGTTAAGACTTCAGTATATGTACTTGAGGTCTCAGGATCAAACCCTATACTATGCAATTTCTATTTTTTTTATTGTATATGGATTACATGAACTAAATCTCCCCATGGAGAGCGCCACGTGGCACAGTTTCTTATTTATGCACGCCTTTTAATATATTTGTATAGATTCTCAGTTTTAATTTTATTTTCTTGTTTTGTTAAATAAATTAGTTTCTCTTCATGAGTTTTTTTTAGCCCTACTATGAGGATTTTAGTTTATGTTATGGAGATCTTCTTCTCCCTTATAAGAGTTGTGAGTCTAATTTGTTTGTCTTTAGGTATGGGAAATTATTCTCATTGGTTGAAGTTCAAGACTATCAACATGAAGGTATTGGAAAAACTCAATTGCAGTCAATATGATTCGATCAAGAATGTTCTTCCAAAAATTATGTCAAGACTTCCTCATCAATAACTGTTTGATTCAGCAAATACAAGAGGGATGTGATGTACTGCTCGATCTGGTTCATTCTAGTTTCTCCGGAGACGAATTTGATTTGATCTTTTTTTTTTAATTGTATCTTGTTTATATTTATTAATACCTAGTGTAGATGTCGTTTGACATTTGATTAATGAACTTTCTCTTTAAAAAAGCCTTTTCTTTTACTAAAGACCGATAAAGTAATAATTAGCTATACGTAATACAAATCAGGATGCTAGGAAAGTTGGATGTTTTACCGTTAACTACTTGAATTTGTTAAATAAATTAGTTTTTCTTCATGAGTTTTTTTTAGCCCTACTATGAGGATTTTAGTTTATGTTATGGAGATCTTCTTCTCCCTTATAAGAGTTGTGAGTCTAATTTGTTTGTCTTTAGGTATGGGAAATTATTCTCATTGGTTGAAGTTCAAGACTATCAACATGAAGGTATTGGAAAAACTCAATTGCAGTCAATATGCTTCGATCAAAAATGTTCTTCCAAAAATTATGTCAAGACTTCCTCATCAATAACTGTTTGATTCAGCAAATACAAGAGGGATGTGATGTACTGCTCGATCTGGTTCATTCTAGTTTCTCCGGAGACGAATTTGATTTGATCTTTTTTTTTAATTGTATCTTGTTTATATTTAATACCTAGTGTAGATGTCGTTTGACATTTGATTAATGAACTTTCTCTTTAAAAAAGCCTTTTCTTTTACTAAAGACCGATAAAGTAATAATTAGCTATACGTAATACAAATCAGGATGCTAGGAAAGTTGGATGTTTTACCATTAACTACTTGAATTTTTAGTGGTTGTTTGGTATACAGAAAATTATGTAGGTAATATAAAATTTTTATGATTTTTAGATTTAAGTAGTTATTTGGTTGACAGGAATGGGTAAAATAGGTGCAATGAAAATTCATGGGAATTTGAAATTCTCACAAAATGTAGGAATTGATTTATCTACCATTCCCTTGGTCCACTAGCAATTCCTACATAATTTCCTATGAATTACACCTTGTCTTATGACTACCAAACAACTTAGACTAATCCTTGAGAATTTTATAAAAAAAATTAATTTCCCACAAATTGTAAATTTCTATGGAAATATGATTCACATTGCAACCAAACAAGCCTAATTCTAATTGTACATCTTCCAACATAAATATAGACTTTGCATCTGGTGACCCAGACGATTTCCAATATAATTCCAAAATGGTCCCAAATTAAAAGAACCTGAAATTTAGATTTTCAAATCTCACATTATTTGAAGATAAAAATTTAGAATTACATATTATAATTAGCACAATTAACACAAAATAAAAAATAAATACGAAGATCGGAATTACAAATCTACAAGTACTTTTTTTCAAGAGTAACTAGTTCGTTTGCTTGGGCGATGACCCTTGTCATTGAATGTAGTATGCTATAATTTTTTAATTTAGTCCAGTGAATATTAATAAATTTATATAGTTTGAGATTAATTTAGTTGCCTGTACTGTGACATGCTTAGGTAATGTTCTTATACTATTGGAAATTTCACTTTTACATACTTCCGCCATTTTCAATTTCTTTTAGGAAACTTCATATTCAAACTTACAGTTGTAATGTAAATTATTATTATTAAATTTGCCACAATGTATATTTTAATATTAACTTTTTACATTGTTTTCTGATTAATTGGTAGTTAAGAATATATTATTTGGTCTAAGACTCAAAATCTTTATATTGGCAAATGAAAAAGCCGAGCAAAAATAACTTAAAATATTAGAGGAAGTACTTCCTTTGTCCCTAAATAGACTTCATATTTTTCAATGCATGTTTGTCAATGTATATCTTTTGTATGTTTTTACTACTATGTATATCTTTTGTATGTGTTACTTTTTTTTTTTGATAATTTGCGAACGTTTTATTAGAGTAATGTTGGGCAACCAGTTTAGTACATAAGAGACATCAGCTTACATGATAGCATATGCCTATGACAATCATTAAGAAAATTTACAGAGACCTAGATAGAATTCTAGCACCAAGCTAAAAATTCATCCCTGCGTCGTTGAAGGCCTTGCTTAGCAAGGGCATCAACGACATGAGTAGATTCACAGCCCTTGTGAATCACACGAAACTCATCTCCCCTTTGAATAGCATTGCGAATGAAGTTTATGATGAAGTTTAAATTTCACGGGCCTCCGTTCTTCGAATCACACCATCTCACTGCATTTGAGGAGTCACATTCGATAATGAATTTCTGAGATTGCGTTTGATCACTGTTAAGGGAAATTGAGATTGCCCGGTGTATATAATATTTCAGCTTGATTTATTTCCAAAGAGGGGACTGGTCTGGAGAATAAAAGATGAATTTGCCAATAGAGTCTCTAAGAACTCCTCCAATCGATGATTGTAAAGTTGTAGGATTATGAGAGACATCCACATTCCATTTAAGGTAGTGTGGAGGGGGAGGCACCCATGCATTCTCAGAGCTTGTGCGGGGACATGGTAGTGGTGAAGAGAGGCTCTCAACCCATTAAAGGCACATAGGATTTCTGAGAATGTCATCTGAGTTGTAGGGGAATTTATCACCCCACCCCTTAATCCACCAGCTCAGCCTTAGCAAAATTAGATCTTGGATTTGTGATATCGTGCTGGAAATTTTTTCGAAGACTCGTCTGTTCCTTTCTTTCCAAATAGACCATAAGATTACAAAGAAAGATGTTGCCCAGATTTTTTTAAAGAACTTCCCGCTTTTGGGAAATTGCCATTGTTGGAATGCTTCCCTCAAAGAGGAAGGGAAGGTCCAATTATTACTACTAAAATGTATATTGTTACTAAAAAAATTACAAACCTACAATTTTTTTTTTTTTTTGATAATTTACCACCCTTTCATTAATAGTCAAAGAAAATGACAGTTACAGGTCTAGCCAGCCAATTACAAAACAAAAGACTTAAGGGGGCATGAAACACTTCCATATGATTACACAGGTGATTATGTCCAGGCAAAAAATTCGTCATTTCTGTCGAAACCTTGCTTGGCTAAGGAGTCTGCCACATAATTTGAATTCCTCCCTTTGTGCACCAGTTGCACTTTTCCATTCACCATAGATGATCTGATGAAATTTGTTATGAAATTCAGGCACCAAGGTCCGCCCGAAACACTAGAACACCACTGAACAGCGTTTTGTGAATCCGACTCGATAATGATTTTTGATTTTGCTATCCACTCACAGCTCTGGTGAATTTAATGGCCCTATGAATCGCAAGTATCTCTGCATTATTTATATCCATAGTGGGTATTGGAGATGAGAAGAGACAGATAAAGTTTCCAAAGTGATCCCGGAGGACACCCCCAATGGCTGATTTGAATCGGAAGGGGTGAAGGGATGCATCCACATTCCATTTGAGTGAATCCGGAGGAGGCGGGGACCATGAATCGGAGTTTAAAATTGGAGAGAGGCCACGAGGACCAGCGAGGGAGGGCCTCCATAATAGGCAGTAGGGGTTTCGCAATATGTCGGCACTGTTATACGGGAAGGGGACACCCCAACCTTTTATCCACCAACTCAATCGCAGTAGAATAAGGTCTTTGAGTTGTGATATTGAACTGAATACTTCATTGAAATTTCGAGCATTTCTCTCCCTCCAAATAGTCCATAGAATGATGAAGAAACTCGCTGCCCAGACTTTTTTAAAGAAGATGCCATTATGGGGATACTGCCATTGCTCGAAAACCTCTTTAATGGATGAAGGGAAGGCCCATTGGAGCTTCCATAATTGAAGCCACCAATCCCATAATTTGCGTGAGAAGACACATGTGAGGAAAAGATGCTCGTGGGTTTCCATATGATTCATGCAGAAGATACAGTTTGTGTTTGAAGAGGGGATTATACCGAGCCGACCCAATTTATCTTTGGTGTTAAGTTTGCGAAGGACCGCGAACCAAGTAAAAATTTCGATCCTGTGAGGAACCAGTTCACTCCAAAGGCTCTTAATCGGGGCCATCTGAGCACTTTGACGGGCCTTTGCAAGTTCAAGAACACAAGCCTTTACCGAGAATTTGTCGGATTTATCGGGAGTCCAAACAAGATAATCCATCCCTGTTGGAGAGAGGACAGCCCTGCCGAGAAGAGAGAACAAAAGAACCTGCTCCTCCATGTCATGAATACGAAGATCTCGCTTCCAAGAAAGACTCCATTACCATTCGAATCCGTCCCAAAAACCACAAGAATTAACCGTAGCATTCGGGCATTGGGATAGGAGGAAAAGGCGGGGGCACACTGATTTGATAGGTCTCTCTCCCACCCATAAATCGTGCCAAAATAGGGCATTCTTCCCATCACCAATTTTCATTCTTATTAAATTAGGAATGAACGATTTTGCTGTCGCATGGTTATGAATAGCTCCACATATTGCCTTCCACAGTCCACCCGAAGGGGGCTGTGAGTGATTGAAAATAGAGAGGGGAGAGTTGTATTTGTACTTGCATTTAATAACTTTGTGCCACAATGAATCTTTTTCATGGTAAAACCGCCACAGCCATTTGAGGAGAAGTGCTGTATTTTTGTCAATGAGACTGCCGAAGTTGAGACCACCAAGTTGTTTTGGTAGTTCAAGAGAGCTCCATGCCATAAGTGGGAAAGGCCTTTTCGACACATTTCCATTCCAAAAGAAAGCTCGCTGGATCTTTTGTATTTTATCAACCACCCCCTTTGGTATCGGAAAAAGAGACATAAAATATATAGGGAGGCTAGAGAGGGAAGATTTCGGGAGAATAGCCCTACCCCCAATAGATAATGTTGCACTCTTCCATGTAGCAAGCTTTTTTTCCATTTTCGATATGATGGGATCCCATAGCTTGAGCCTTGAACAGTTGCCCCCAATTGGAAGGCCCAAATAGTTGAAGGGTAGAGAGCCGACCCTACAAAGAATAGAAGAGGCAGCATTGTGAATCCACAAGTCGCGAACATTGAGCCCAATAAGAGAGCTCTTATAGAAGTTTATTTGGAGGCCCGAAGCAAGCTGAAAAATAATTAGTGCCATCTTTATGTTTGCTAGATACTCTGCCTTTGGGGGACAAAAAATGATAGTGCCGTCGGCATACTGTAGGTGGGTGATTTTGAGCCCTCCGCGACTAACCTCCACACCTTCCCATAGAGAGAGAGCCGAGGCTTTCTGAATGATGAGACTAAGAGGCTCCACGATAAGATCAAAGAGGAAAGGAGATAATGGATCTCCTTGTCTAAGCCCCCGTTGGAGCTTAAATGGGGGAGAAGGGGACCCATTGATAAGGATGGATGCCGAAGCCGTCATTACACACACTCGAATCCATTTGCGCCATTGAACCGGGAAGTTCATTTTCTCCAAAGTCCAATCCAAATAACTCCAAGATACACAATCGAACGCCTTGTGAAAATCCAGCTTTAATATCATAGCCTCGGTTTTGTTCTTTTTGCAAGAGTCAATGAGTTCACTAGCAATAAGTGCGCCGTCAAGAATTTGTCTTCCTTTGATGAAGGAAGATTGGTGCGGCCCTATAAGGTGATGCATAACTGTCTGTAATCTTCGAGCAAGAAGCTTAGCCACAATTTTATATAAACAACCGACCATACTAATCGGACGGTAATCCTTGAAATCACTTGGATTTTCTGATTTGGGGATCAGAGTAATGAAAGTGTTGTTGCTGCCACGAGGAAGAGAAGATGAGGAGTAGAATTCTTCTACCATAGAGTAGATATCCTCTTTTATTGTTTCCCAAGAGCTTTTTATGAATTTAAAATTGAATCCGTCGGGGCCCGGTGATTTGTTGCTGTCACATGAGTTTACTGCTGCATCTATCTCATCACGAGAAAAGGGAGCTGTGAGTGAGAGAGATTGCTGGGGATCTAACTGCCGAAAGTCGAGGTTTTCAAGAGTAGGGCGAAGATGATTTTCTTCTTTGAAAATTTTGGAGAAGAAGGCAGTAGCTTCGCATTTCAATTGATCTGGGTCATCAATGATGTTATCTCCCATTTTTAAATGCTCAATGAGATTTTTTCTTTGTCGAATGGAGGCCATAATATGGAAATATTTCGTGTTCTTGTCCCCTTCCTTTATCCACTTTGCTCTTGAAGCTTGAGCCCAATAGGATTCTTTTCTTTTCATCCATTTCCAGAGGTCCGCTTGAGCCGAATTTCTCTCCGCAATTTCATGGTCCTCGAGCATACATTCATTTGCTTTCATGTCGAAATCATGTATCTTATTTTCAAGCTCCGATATTTTGGAGTCTATGCAGCCATATTCGGTAACGTTCCATATTTTTAAGCTTTGCTTCACATTTCGGAGCTTTTGAGCCAGTGGCTGGTCACCTGACTCAGCCCATATTTTTTGAATTAACCTCGAAACCGGGGTGAGAGAGCCACCCATTGATAAACCGGAATGGGCGTGGGCCCCAGTTCCTTTGTTTCGATTGTATCAACAGAGGGCAATGGTCAGAGAGTGATCTTTGGAGGAGTGTGGTTCTGAGAGAAGGCAGAGCAGATAGCCAATGGTGGGTGACGAAAACCCTATAAAGCTTGCTTTTAGACTGGCCTCGGTACCACGTAAAATGCCCGTTGGATGTCGGAATCTCAATTAGCTGTAGGACCTGCACAAATAATTTGAAAGCATTTGAACTGTTAGTATGAATCATATTACTCCCTCTTTCCGATGAGTCAAGAATGTCATTGAAATCCCCAACAATGAGACAAGGCAGCTGCAATGAGAAGAAAAGTTGAGAAAGATCATCCCAGACCAAGGAACGAGCTTCCGGGCAGCAAGGGTTATAGAGGTTAATGATACAGCAGTGAAGGTTTAGAGAGGGAATCACACCGGATATAGCAATCCAATTTTTATCACAGTTAACTGACACAAAGGAGAAGAACGAATTCTTCCATATGGATATTAGACCACCTGAAGATCCTTGAGAGGGGCAGGAGAACCATTCAAAGCTGTCATCCTTCCATAAGGATTTAATGGTCTTTGGGTTGATGCTTTTGAGTTTCGATTCTTGAATTAGAGTCAAATCAGGATCATGAGTGTGGATGAGTTTTCGGAGTGAGCTTCGTTTTATGGAAGCTCCAAGACCGCGGATATTCCAAGAAAGTACAATCATTGAGATACTTGATACATATGAATTATGGAAATGAATCTTTATGATGCATTCTGGTTTGCAAACCAGTTTGATCTTTGGAGGCGGAGGATATTTTCAATCATGTCGTGGAGGATTGACAGAGGGCCATCAAATTTCATACCGAGCTTATGGGCTAGATCAATTATAGCATCCGCTGATATGTCATGCAGACCGGAGATTTTCGCTGGTGAAGAGGGGGGTTGACTGATTGAACCACATGTTTGAGTTCCTTTCGTTTCTTTTTTTTGAAGCTTTTTTGATCTTTTTTGGATGTGGGCTGATTTAATGTTTGGAGGAATATCATGTTCGAACCCGGGCGGAAACAAAGGCCCAGAGATTGAGTCTGAGGATCTTGAGCTTTGAGGAGGTCTAAGAAGGTTTTGGAATCTGTTTTGGAGGATGATAGGAGAAATTGATTTTGGGCTTAATGGCTGAGACGGAGGTGGGCCAGGAGGATTTGAGCCTTGGTTTGAAAAAGGTTTTGACGGCGGGTCAGAATGTTGACTTTTGGTTATTGTGAGTGTGGAGGACAGTTTCTGATTTGGGTTCAGATCTGAGATTGGTGGGTCAGGGGGGCTGGGATCAATAATTGTTCTTTTTTCAAGAGGGAAGTTGGAAAGTGCAACATTAATGATTGAGGGGACTTTGTGTTTTGCGTTTTCATTGGGAATTGGAGAATGAGTTGGAAAGATAGGCCTTTCAACTCCCACTGGGGAATGTGAAGAGTTTTGGATGTCTCCTGATTTGGTCGGAGTTTCTTGTCTGCCGACGTCACCGACAGTGCCTGACTCCTCAGAGGATGATGATGGGGGGTTGACTTTTGGAGCCCCTGCCATATTCTTTTCTTGCAGAATAGGATTGTACTCTGAGATGAAGATCTTTGAATGGTTTTCCCCCATTTTCAATAGCATTTTGCAATTTATGAAGAAGAGGCAATCTGTGATGATATAGACATTTGCACAATCAAAATCTGAGTATTCAACTGATAAAACTTTCCCAAATACACACCCTATTTTGTAGAAGTTTTCGTAGCACCATCCGACTAAGGGAACACCATAAATTTTAATCCATGTCTCTCTCCATAATGGTCCTATGACATCATTCACGTTTTTTAGACATTGAAACCATCTATCTAGCCATTTGCTTTCGAACATATGCTTTTTGTCCTCAAAGGAGTCAAAGATGAGTAGGTGGAGAAGACCACCCATTGGTTTTATCTTTAAACATGTGACATTTTCTTGTAAAATCTGGTCGAGGATTTGGTTTGAAGATAGATGCGAGTTTGCAACCGCAATCATACTTCTAGCAAATAATTCTTCATTTTCGTTGCTTTTCAGACCTTCAATGAGGATCATTTCTTCATCTTCGTCCTTTTCTACCACAAGTTCATCTCTTGTTTTTTCTGTATCCGGGCCGAGGGTGCGTGAGCTCATTTTACGGGCTGGAGTTGGTGCAAAATGGAAGCATTCTGGGAGCGGGTCTTTTTCTTGCGGCGAAATGAGGTGGTTGGTGTTAGCAACCACTGTTTGGTTTTGAAAATTTTCTTTATTATTGGGTGGGGCGGTGGGTGGAGCGTCATGATTGTTTTTGGTGTGGCGCACATCCTTATAGGATCTGGAGTCTCTTAGGGAGCCATAGGGTTTATTGAGTGGGGGATATGGTGGTTTTGGCTGATGCTTGGGGTGATGATGCCGGGGGGGATGGTGGTGTTGGTGCAGAGAGGTCTTACTGAGAGTTGCTGGCCATTCGCGTTTAGCAGTGAACACGCGTAAGGTATGGTTCTCAAATCTCCTGCCATTTTCATATCGGATTGCATTTTCAAGGGATCTGGGATGAAGGAATTGTACAAAAGCATAACGAAGGTTTCGTTGGGGTCTAGGATTTTGAGGAATGTGTAAGTAAGTTTGTGATACTCCCATATTTTGAGAAGTAATGGCGAAGGTTTTGAACGACAATGGTTTGGGGGAGGTTGTCTATGAAGCAGGTTCTAGGGGTTAGGGATGAAGACTCTCTCGAATTTCTCCTTTTCACTGTTGTCCATTGATAGAGATTTCCTTCTCTCCTTCTCTCTCTCTCTCTCTCTCTCTCTCTCTCTCTCTCTCTCTCTCTCTCTCTCTCTCGAATCCATCACAAACCTACAATTATTTGAACCTGTTTTGTTACAACGATATTTGAATTTACATAATACATAGACAATTGAAAATACTAGATTTCAAATTGTATTTTATTACATGGTAGGGATGAAAATATAACATTATTATTCTACAAACAAAATTAAATAATTGAAAACGACAGGAAAATTTAGTAGAAATCAATAGTAGAAAAATGGTGAAGATGAATAAGATGAAGCTAAAATATGAATAATATGGAAAATATAATATTACAATTTTTTTTTAGTTTTAAACAAAGGATCATACAAATCTAAACAAAGAAAATTTCATAAAACATATTTTTTTAAACAAAGATAAATAACAAATCATTAAAAACAAAATTATCTGTCGAAACATTGTAAGTTTGTAATATTTTTAGTAATAATATACATTTTAATAGTAACACATACACAGTGTATAAATTTTAATATTAACACATAGACTTAGTGTATGTGTAGCTCAGACAGACTGCCCAGTGTATGTGTAGCTTTTACGGTCAAACTATTATATATTTTCCTCCTCAAAATTAGGAAAAAAAAAGAAAAAACTAATTTATCTTTTTCTTAATCCCTCACAGCTGTTAAACTTCAATGTCATGCTTGAAAGTTGAAACATCATCGACAGACATACCTAAGCAGTATCTATGAGCTATCTTATGACGCAATTTTTTTTTTTGACGAGTCTTATGACGCAAATTGTATGGCCAATCTCCTCAGAAACCGGACATATCTCTAAAAATAATACTAGTATTTCGGACTTTCTCTCCTAGAAAATATAAGAGAATATGACTTGTTATTAATACTTATATGTAGCCCAAAGGGCTACATATATCATTTGCCATTTTAATTTGACACTATCACAAAATTCAATTGAAAAATTCACAAGAGAGAGCCCAACTCTTACACATTTTCTTTTATAAGTCCCAACTTAAATTATGCCCGACAGGTCCCAAATTTACTATCTTGTGATTTTCATAGGTCACGAGTTACTTATAACCGGTTTAGAAGGTAAGATTTTGTACTATTTACCATTTTCAAACACTTTCAGCAAGTGAGATAGACCTATAAAATGGGACCAACGTTTAAAAATCATACCTTTTAAATCATTTATAAGTAATTTAGGACTTATAAAAATCACAAGATGGTAAACCTGGGACCTACAGGGAATAATCCATATTTGAGACCTACAAAAGAAAATAGGTAATAGAATGGACCAACTCTTGTGAATTTCTCCAATTCAATTTGATTATCATTTGTGATTTGAAATGCTAAATAAAAACTTTTTCAAATCGCTCCAAAACGAGTTGAAATTACGAAATTTTCTTTCTGTTTCCCTAAACCACCTCCGCCCACCTCACTCCACCTTTTCCCACCCCCACCCCCATTGCCACTTCATCTAAGATTTCATGCGTTGAACTGATTATTTTTTTTTTTAAAAAAAATGATGGCTGGAACGTCATGGCCGGACATCCAACAATGGCTCATACGTGCATGCCAGATGTTTGAGCCATGGCTGGAACGTCTAAGGGCATGTTCTCCCCACCTTATTTTCAATTCAATTCAGCTCCAATCAGTTCGGTTCAGTTCAGTTCAGCTCCATTTTTCATAACCATTTTATTAAATATTATTATTATATTGGTGTAATTTATTTTACTAATTACTCTTATTATTATTCTTATTATTCGAAGTTTTTTCCTGGAAGCCTAAACGCCCTCGACGCGTTCGGGTGTCAAACCGATGCGCCGCTAAAGCTTCTGAGCTAGTATGGTTAAAGGTATGTTGCCAGAGGTTCCAGACATTTTCTTGATACTTTACTGGGTGCCTAGGTATCCACCGTAAGCCTTTCCTCGTTTGAATTTTGCCCTTAACTTTAAGGTTATGCCATCCTAAGGTGCTGCTAAATGTAGATGGAAGGATCTTATATCATTACTATTAAGTATTATTATTATTATTATTATTATTATTATTATTATTATTATTATTATTATTATTATTATTATTATTATTATTATTATTATTATTATTATTATTATTGTTGTTGTTGTTGTTGTTGTTGTTGTTGTTATTGTTGTTGTTTCTATATATTATTTTGTTTATTATAACTTTACTCGTTATTATTACTATTATTATTAGGAGGAACATGGTTTAGGTCAAAGCACAAATAAACCCACGTTTTTAAAGACGGTTTATGATGTAATATTCGCGGTCCAACCCAATAATTATTTTTATTACTAAATATTATTACATTATTAAATCTAATTATTAAAATAGTAATATTAATTTACTTCTTAGATATTATTGTTATTATATATCATCATAAGTATTAATATATTAATACAAATAACATAAAATATATTATTATTATCATTAATAATTATTATTATTAATTTATGATTATTAATATTATATATTTATAACTATCATTTAAAAATATCCAAAATACTATTATTATTATTATTATTAATTATTATTACTTATCACTATAATTATTATTTAATATTCATATTATTATTGTTTAAATATTATTTATATATTTATTACATTCAATTTAATGCAATTTAATTTAATTCAATTCAATTCAGTTCAGTTAAGTTAAGTTCAGTCTAGTCCAGTTCAGCTTAGCTCCAATCAGTTCAGTTCAGCTATTTTATGCCGAAGAGAACATGCCCTAAGTCAAACATTCCAACCATCATTTAAAAAAATTCAGAGGTGGGTGGTGGCGAGTGGTGGAGGTTAGCGGGGGAGGTAGGTGGTGGCAGGTGATGGAGGTAGGCTTGGTAAAAATACAATGGAAATATTAAAGAAAGTAATGTTGGGCCGGGGCGATTTTAAGAAATTTTAGTACAATAGCATAAAGTTTGGTATGTTTTATCCAATTTTGAAAATCGGATGGTTCTTCGAGATCTAACAATAGTTAGATTTCACTAGTAGAATAATTGCTTATTGTTGTGATGATATTGCGGCGGTTTTACCCATAAGCAGCAAAATATCACGTAAAAAGAAAAGGAAAAATATAAAATAACCATATTGCTGCGGTTTCGGCCGAAAATCGCAGCAATATGGTTTCAACAGAATTTTTTTGAATTTTTTTACTATTTGACCAAACATATTGCTGCGGTTTCGAAAAAGAACTGCAACAATATATTAAAAAATATTATTTGAACATATTGTTGCAGTTCCTACAAAAACCGCAGCAATATAATTCTAAAATTAATATATAAAACTAGGGTTTGCAGGCCTCATATACTCAACCAGTTTCACGCCTCCATCTCTTCCTCTTCATTTAGTTTACTTTCTCTCCTCCTCTTCATTCAGTTTAACGCCTCTATTCATCTCTCTCTCTCTCTCTCTTCCTGTAACAGCCGGTAAATAATAAAGGATTAGTATATGATTAAGTAACTTAAATCGTGAAATTTAAATGTGATCGTACGTAGATAATACGTATGATAAGTTGTGTGTAAAAATAATTTGTGCTTGTGTGTAATTAGTGCTTAGAAGGAATTATATAAATATAATGATATTATTAAGTTACATATGAACATTTAGTATCGATATATTATTGTAAGAAGTTGAGTTGTGGACATTGAGAACTAGTGAAAGATAGAAATCATGTTTCAACTATTAAGCAAATTAACGGTTATGCTTAATATAATGTGTTTTAGAGTTCTTTAATATATGGGTTTAGATAAATCAAGGGAGGATATATTATGGATATTTGGGGTGAAATAATCATCTTGTGAAAAGTTAGATCACTAGTATATAATATAATAGGAGGTTGGAGTCATGTTTAGGCAAGAAAGAAGAGCTGTAAATTGTTAAAATGCACCAAGTGGAATGGAACCCCATTAAACCACTTAAATGCGTCGACCAAGGCTGGAATTATATACCTATACCTCCCTCACATAAACCTCCACACCTCACATAATTTTCATCACTCAATTCACACAAAAACTCTCTGCCCAAAACTCTTTCTCTCTCTTCCCCTTACACGCCATTCTGGCGGTACAAGCAGAGGTGAGTTCTGCTTGTGTTTTCTCGAAATTTTCCTCAATAACTCCTGCATGCAAGACCTGATCTTTATTATATACATATAGGAGCATACTGGGTAGCCAAGAAATCATTCGTTCAAGGTCAAGAAGTTCAAGAAAAAGAGACATCTTCCTCAACCAGAAAAACAGTAGGTATGTGGATTTGTTTGGGTAAATTGAAGTACTTCCCTTAGGTAAATCCTTATGAATTTTTGTGTGGATGTAAATAGGTGTTTAAGGATTCCAAATAAGTAAAAATCTCATCCAAAGGACAGGGAGAAGTCGAGTTACACCATTAACAAGTTAAGGTATGCAAATTCAAACCCTTTTTGGAAGTTAAGTATTATGAAAGTTATTAGATTTATTTGGGAACGAAATTGAGGTTGAATTTTTGTTTTGAATGGCTATTGGGTTTTTTATTTTGATATTATACAAGTATAATCCTTTGCATGTTGGTACAACAAATGAAAAAGGGTTCCTTTTCTTACCTTAGGAAGAATAGTATGTGGATTTTACTCGGTTTGGCTAAGAATTGTGAATTTCGGTATTTTGGATGGATTTTTGGTGTATAGGCAGTAGGTTTAATGATATTAGGTTGTCATATATATGTGTGTTAATATCTAAGAACATCTTTTAGGATGAAGGTAGAGTTTTTACACTAAAAAGTGTTGTTAAAAGCATGTTTTACTATGTGATATCACTTGAAAATGTTATCAATGTTGGAAAAGGATTGCATTGAACTTATTATTAGTTACTATTGATAAAGAACACTTGGTCTCCATGATATACCTTGATAAAAATTTTCTACATCATTTCAAATTACATTAGAGGTTTCGAAAACTATTTATAAACTACCTTTTAAGAATGAACTATATTGGATTTCCTATAATCTTCTCAAGGGAAACATTTTCAATGGCATATGAGTACTTACAGTAGCTTAAACATAATTGTTCCACTTATATTACTCAATCATAATCGATGATCAAATTCTATTCAAAGTATTCTTCTTTATGAGGTCCGAAATCACCATTTTTCGCACATCAAACCTAAATTATTCTTAGGTTTGGTTAGATCAATTGTGTGGATTCTTAAAAACTATTCTTGGCATTCCTAAAATCATGTAGCTACTGTCCTAAGTCCATTAATCCATCCTTAACCAAACTTCAAATCATTTTTATAGCTTAAGTTTTAATATGACTTCTTACAAACCGTTTTAGTAAGTGTGTTTGTTATTAAAAGAATGTGAATTCGTTTTGCGTAGTGAAGAGGAATGTGTGTAATGTGTGAAAGGACATGTCCTATAAAAGCTTGCAAGCGAGAAAATAGTAGGAGTTTAACTCCAAATTGTGTGGAGGTTGCCCTCTAATGCACCTCATTGTGTTATCTTCTTCCCACGCTCCAAAGTAAACATTTTCAATTTGTGTTTGTAAGTAGACGTTTGCTATAAACCTGTGAACATTTAGAATGTGTATTCTTACCATGAAGGTTTATTTCCTTAACATATTGATTTGCAAAATATATCTGGAGTGTGATCATTCCTTGTTTTCAGCCACCATAATCTATTTTCAGGTTGATTTGCATACTAGTGTAAGCTAATTTTTGTTCTATGAACCTGTCCTGGTGGGGGCAGACTCTTGTGCAGGGAATAGCAAGCTAAGGTAGTCCGATGGAAGAGCTATAGTGAAGTCATGTCTCGACTATCATAGTGGATGCAAGCTTGAACATGATCATATTTTGCGACTTACTTCTGCTTTATGAACACTGTTTAACTTTATGTTATAATTTTATTTTGCACTAGTAGAAAAAATCCTACTTGCTGCGGTTAAAAAGTGCCCTATTGCTGCGGAATAGGGCGCGCAGCAATTAAGGGCGCAGCAATAGGTATTAATAATATTGCTGCGGTTTTAAACCGCAGCAATATTACGTAATATTGCTGCGGTTTTAATGACCAAACCGCAGCAATATAAGGATGTGGTGAATAAATGGTGGCCCAAAAAGGTAATATTGTTGCGGTTCCTGGCCCAGAACCGCAGCAATAGATACTGGTACAGGTAAAAAAAAATTTTTTTTTTTTTGAAATTTTGGCAATTAAATTTGAAATATTAAAACCATACCACTAACCCATCCACAATCCATCCAATTCACATACAAAATGAAGATGAAATAACATGAATTTCATTAATATATAAAACTAAAAAAAACTAATTACATACATAATACAAAAATCAAAAAGTAAAAACAAAATAAGCAACTATTACAACTTAGACTAATTAAAAAAACTATAATAAAACAAAAATAAAAATAAGAAACTGATCTCTAAAATAACAAAAAAAATCTAAAACCAAATCTAAAAAAACGACAAAAAAAAAAATAAAATCCTAAAAATAAAAAAATCACAGATCTGGAAACGAAAAAAAAAGAAAAAAAAATCCAAAAAAAAGGTTCAGGCTCGCCAACAACACCGGAACCGGGATTCATTAACAACACGAAAAAAATCGAACGAAATCTGGTTGAAATTCGCTCGCCTCTCGTCGATTCATCATCACCGGAACCGGATTCATCATCAACAACCGGATCGTCGTTCGCCAACAACACCGGAACCGGATCTCATTTGAGAACCCCTTGCTCGCCACCATTGATCGTCGCTCGCCTATCCGCCAACGATTCATCACCATTGCTCTTCGCTCGCCTCTCGTTCTCAGTTTCTTGTTTTCAAGAAAGAAAAAGATGAGGAGGAAGCAGTCGAAGGTCGAAGCTCGCCAACAAATGAAAAACCGGATCTGGTTCTCAGTTTCTCGTTTCAAGAAAGAAAAAGATGAAGAGAAAGAAAAACACCGGCAAAATCAACGTCGAAGGTTGAAGGTTGAGAGGATGGTGTAGGGTGAATGACGAGGGATGAGAGTGAAGGGTAGAAGATGAAGGTGGAAGGTTGAAGAATCAGTAAGAGGGAGAGGAGGGAGGTTGAGAGAATCAGTAAGAGGGAGAGGAGGGAGGTTGAGAGAATTATGAGGAAAAATAAACCCTAGCTGCGGTTTGCACGCCTTTTATATATATTTTTAATATTATTTAATGATATTGCTGCAGTTGTCTTTAAAAACCGCAGCAATATATTAAAATATTATTTTTTAATATTATTTTAATATATTGTTGCGGTTTTTGCTAAAAACCGCAGCAATATGTCTCGGTCAAGTAGTCAAACTTTTTCGAAATATAATCGTTGAAACCATATTGCTGCGGTTTTCTAATGAAACCGCAGCAATATTGTCAATTTCTATTTTTTCTTTTCTTTTTACGTGATATATTGCTGCGTATGGGTAAAACCGCAGCAATATCACCGCAACAAATAGCATTTATTCTACTAGTGTTGGGCCTGTAATAACTAACTTATTTTGTGTGTGATGAATGTTTTATTTTAAGATTAGCTCTTAGAGTCAATTCATCCATATTAAATGGGTTGACTCCAGCAAGTGACAACCTCCATGACTTTGATTATGATTTTGCTTCCGCTAATGCTAGAAAGTATGGTTTTTAATTAGTTTTTAATATAAGCTAGGACGGGGGCTGTTACACTTCCTCTCTTCCTCTCCTCCCTCATCTCCTCTCTTCCTCTCCTCCCTCATCTTATCTCTTCCTTTCATCAAAATTCTTCGTCGGATTCTTCGCAACCTCAAGCGCGTCGCCTCGAATTTCAGCCCATGTCTCCGTCGCGAGAAGCATCCCTCGCCTCGATCTGGTGGTTCGCATTCGCATCTCTTCATCTTCAACCACCAGATCGTTCGTCATTTTAAGTTTTTGAGGGCTTCAACCAAGGTTTGCATGGTGTTTCGCATTCTCCATCAACAAATTGAGAGAAAAACAGAGCAAAAACTCAAAAAAAAAAAAACTGGAAAGAAAGATTCAATCACAACTTTCCTTGGGATCAACGACCAAAAAAGCACAAAATTTTCGTGGTCCCGTTTTTTTTTAAAAGTTTTTGAGGGCTTCATCAACGTCGTTTTATGTTTTTGAGGGTTTAGGGCCGGTTCACATTCTCCATCAACGTCGTTTTAAGTTTTTTAGGGCTTCAGCCAGAGATACCCAATTCATTACAGATTAATTTTTAATTTTTAATTTTTTGTTAATTCTCTGTAGTTCTGTTTTATTTAGATCTTTGTATATTTCTAATTTTTTTTTTTTTTTTTTTTTTTAAATTTTTTCCTTATTAGTCTGTTTTCATTTTTTTTTATATTTTGTAATTAGGGTTTGTAAAATATTATTTTTATTGAATATATGATAGTTTGGGTTAATTACTTTTGTTTTGTTATTGTACTGCAATAGTCTACTTGAATTTAAAAATGTTTGTATTATAAGTGTATTATAACTACCAAAGATTTCCGCCTTGAGTAATGAATTTTTTTTACCTATATATTGTCGCGGTTTCGGGAAGAAACCGCAACAATATACCTGTATTTTTAATATTGAAAAAATACATATTGCTGCGATTTTTACCCAAAAAACCGCAGCAATATATTCAAATATTGATGCGATTTTAAATTGCAACAATATATTAATTACCTATTGCTGCCCCCTTAATTGCTGTGCAGCCAAAACCGCCGCAATAGGGCACTTAATGACCGCAGCAATAATCATTTATTCTACTAGTGTTTCAATCTCGCTTGGTAATGATTTTCACAATCATTGCCTTGAGAAAACGATATCTGAATACGGCTCCTAAATTTGTCAATTAACCTTGAGATTCTCATCAAAGGAGAAGCCTGAAATACTCTAAAAGGGTATCGAGTCAAAACGGAATGTGACTCTTCCAGGAAACCTGGTCGTAGAATCCCATGTGATAGAAGGTCACTGGAATTGGTTTTATTGCAAGTTCCTAATCTCGCTGTTACTTTGCTGCCCCACTTGTGAAATCAGCTACTCCCCCCACTCTTTTCTTCAGGGTTCTGGTGATCGTCCTCCACCAGAAGAAGCGTTTCGCTACAGTTATCTATCAACTCCGACCTACAGAACGAGCAGTTTTATCCTAACTTAAGTTATTTGTGTTTTTGTAGTTGTTATGTAAGACTAAGTAAAGTTTAGTTTAGTTTATTTGTATTTGTTTGTATTAGCATTAGGTTGTACTTTGATTTTTAACTAATGCATATTTTCTCCGTTGTAAAAAAAATTACATCCTCAATGAGTTAAAGCAAAAGAATTAAGGAACAAATAGGTACAAACCATGTATTGCAAGGGTGTTTTGTAAATTCTAATATATATAGATTAGAGTTGAATAAAAAGTTAATGCCAGGCCAAATAATGTACATGTTTATTTTTCTTTTGAGTAGGTAAGATGAAATACTTAATTAACAAGACCTGACTTCTCAAGAATCTCCTAATGCTACCTTGATTAGATAGACTCCTTCGAAATAGAGGTAATTAGAAGCTAAGATGAAATATTGTAGATGTTTACTATCCTCTTTGGATAGGTAAGATGAAATATTGTACACTAGTGAAAAAATGAAGAAGGGTTGTGCTGAAAAAGGCCTATAGGGCTGCGCTTTTTGACAGCAGCTCTTTTAATAGCAGCCCTTCACTTTTTATGTCGGGCTGCGCTAGAAAAGCGCAGCCCTTCACAAAGAAGGGCTGCGCTATTTAGGTAAAAGCGCAGCCCTTCTAAGCTAGAAGGGATGCGCTTTTACCTAAAAAGCGCAGCCCTTCCTACCAAAAAAATAAATAAAAAATAACATTTTTTTTACTCATAATCTCACATTTTCTGAAATTATACAGAAGAGAAGAGAAACGAAACGAAAATGAAAATACTAAACCCAAAACAAAAAAAAGAACGAAACGAAAATGAAAAAAAGGAACAAAAACTAATATACAGAAGAGAAGAAATTATAGATCTGAAAATAAAAGAACATTAATCAAAACAAAGATGAAAATACAAGAACATTAAACAAAACGAAGATGAAAATACAAGAACATTAATCAAAACAAAGAGAAGTATACAAGAACATTAATCAAAACAAAGAGAAGTATACAAGACCTATAGATCTGAAAATACAAGAACTACCTCCAAACATTAACCTAATAATGTTTAAATACATAAAACAAAACCCTAATACATAATTAAGGAAAAAAAACAAATTTCGGAAAAACTTAAAATGGCTATTTGGAGCCTTAAACGAACTCGGATGGCTTAAAAAGCCTAAACGTCACGGCAAGTGTGTTTGACTCGTTGGCCCGTTCCGCTTCCGAAAAGGTATCACAATAGGCAATCGGACTCCGTCAGCATGATTAGTGCAAATCATTTCAGGTTTTTTGTCGCAACTTTTCTGGGAGTTTTTGAGAGAGAAGAGAGGATAGAGAGGAGAGAAAGGGAGAGGGATCTGAGGAGAGTGAGAGGACGTGAGAGGAAGAAATATGATAATTATATTTGACGAATCCCGCTTAATATTTCAAGCCCGCAAACTTTTTTATTTCAATTTTTTTTAAGAAGGGTTCGCTTTTCTTCAAAAGCGCAGCCCTACATAGCAGAACGGTTGCGCTTTTTTAGAAAGCGCAACCCTTCACTTAGTAGGGCTGCGCTTTTAGGAAAAGCGCAACCCTTCTTTCCTACAGAAGGGCGTGCATCCCTACTAAGTGAAGGGCTGCGCTTTTTTAAAAAGCGCAGCCCTTTCTTTTTTTTCTCCTAGTGGTAGATGTTTATTTTTCTCTTTAGATAGATAAGACGAAATACGTAACAAGACCTGACTCATTATGAGTCTCCTGATTCTACCTTTGATGAGATATACTCCTTCTAAGCAAGGGAAATAAGATCATAACTAATAGGAAGGGAGAGATCTCTACGTCTAATGTGCTTTCAATTTAGTGGAATTTTACTGTATAGCCTCCAAGTCATGTGAATACAAACAACTTAACTCTAGATCAAGTTCTATTTGTACCCATTGCAGTTTCTCCAAACTCAAGGATTATTTGACTTGGAGAAAAGTACTCCAAGTTAGACATTTATTATTGGAAAGGCTTCCAATGAAAACTTGGATGATAATTCTCAATTTTTTAAGCTAGACAATCGAAAATTTCATACTAACTTTCTTTACTCTAGACTCAAATCAATATTAACATAACAATTTATTTATGCATCCGACCTATTTTTTTAATCAACAATGGTGGAGTTGATTTTGACCGAATTGTAAACGAAAGTCGAAGGTCACATGCAAAACGAACAAACTTAACTTCGAAAGTGTTCTCAAAGAACGCCCCTCCGACGCTTAAGTCAAGAGAGATGTGTTATGAGAACGCCATCATTGTTGATACATAAGTATTTCCAAATAAATTAAAACATGAAACACAACTCTATAACATATTTACATTAACTAGTCCCACTTCTTGAATGAAATTCTTGGAATTCCTATTCTAGTTTGATATCCTCCATGAATCTTATTGTGTTTAATTGAACAATAATGAATTCACTGTCAAATCAGCAACATACTAAGATTGTTACTAACACACAACTTTCGTATATCTAAATTAAATGAGAACATTGTTGGCTAGAACATCTTATATTTAAGTATTTCTTCCGTTTTAATTTAGTTGTGACACTTTCTATTTCAGGAAGTTTCATATTACATGTTACACTTTCATTTTGGGTAATAACTTCTCTCTATTTCTATCTTATCGATCACATGAAACTCTTTTGTTTTCTTTCTCTATCTTTCTCCTCTTCAAAAATTGCTTAGAAACGTGATTTTAAAAGTATCACAACTAATTCGAAACGCAGGAAGCAAGTAACATTTTTCTAGAAAAAGTAAAAATAAATGAACAAAATCTAACATGATACTCATTTTTTTTTTATAACCTCGATTATCAATCAGACAAATGAAAAGACAGATAAGTACTCCATATTTGCCTCTCTGAATCCCATATTGGAGCCTTAACTAATTTATTTGTGGCAGACTGACAAACAGACCTTTTGAATTTATTCTAAAAAATTTGTACCACATTTTTATTTTCTTCAATAGTTCCATCATCTAAACCCTTTTGTTCTCTAGCCACCTACCTATAAATACACAACTTTTACAAGCCTAAAAAGCCACCCAAACCAAGCCAAGCTACCATTTCCAATCAAACAAATTAAACCAACAAAACCAACCATCACCTATATCTATCTATTACTCATATTTGTAGCACCCATGGGTGAAGAAGTGTTAGAAAACATGTCCAAAATACCCATATCATCATCATCAACCCACTTCATCTTAGTCCATGGTGCTAGCCATGGAGGTTGGTGTTGGTACAAGGTTCGAACCCTCTTGGAGTCTTCAGGCTACTTGGTCACATGTCTTGACCTTAAAAGTTCCGGGATCGAACCTTCCGACGCTAACTCTATCGCCACCTTCCAAGACTATAACCAACCTTTGATTGACCTTTTGGCTTCCCTCCCTATTCACACTAAGGTAACATTAGTCTTTTGTTTTTTTTTTTTTCTTACAATCAATCTTCGGTTTTCTAGTCATTTTCGTGGCGCAACTAATACGTAAGATTGTAAGGTTAAGTGCATCTAATCGAATCAATATCTTTTGTCCCTCAAATTTATGTAATACTTTATTTGACTGCTGTTTTTGTTGGTTATTTATTATTACTATAATCCATCAATAACAAAGCAGCATACAGGTAATATACAGACTATGGAATAGTAATTTGAGTGCATCTTATCTGTCATAGTTTCTATAAAAGATCATATATAAGTTATTTACTATTTTATCTATTTGTGTCAGGCTTAAAAATAAGCATTATATTTACTATCTAGATATATACTACCTAAATAAAAAATTTAGACAAAATTACGCATCTTCTAATCTAATATACAAAAATTATTAAAAAAGACAGTCTAATTTTAATATAAAAATAGACTTAGTCATTAAATGGATTAAACTAGTCACCAAAAGAAATTAATCTAGTCACTATTGGGCTAATTCTCTTTCCAATATTGGACTTACCATTGTCTGATTTTAATTTAAAAGTAGACGGACTCTTACAAAAAAAATTATCTAATATATATATATATATATATATATATATATATATATATATATAAACCTAGTCTTATACATCCATCCCAAAATATATATAAAAAAAACATTTATCAATTGGACCATTTCAAAATGAATAAAACATTATTATATTTTTGTACGTACTTTTCTTTATCTCTCTTTTTATCATTCGTTCTTTTTCTTTCTTTCTATCTCTCACTTCTCCTGAATCTTCGTTCCAATACTCTACATTTCATTTAAAATAGAACGGAAGAAGTATAAAACCCTCGAGACTAGGTTTAACATATTCATTTAGTATTTTTTTTTCTAGTATTTATTTTCAATATAGTAATTTTAATTTAATTTGTTGGATGGCTGTTACCACTTACCAGGTGATATTGGTAGGGCATAGTGCTGGGGGGATTAGCGTGACTGAGGCCATACACAAGTTCCCAGAAAAGATAGAAGCTGCTGTTTATGTTGGAGCCACCATGCTCAAGTTGGGTTTTCACTCCGATCAAGATACAAAAGATGTGAGTTCCTTAATATTCTTGATTAATAATAATGTTTGGTAAAGATATTAAACAAGAGTAGTATGATAATGATTCCACCATATATGTCAAGTGATTTTTGGAGCGCACTAAGCTTCATGTTTCCATATATATTATTTATTGAATACTTCCTCCGTTTTAATTTATCTGCAAGTTGTAACAACAGAAGAGATACAATAGAGTATCATGATCATCAACACCATGTATGTGATGAGTAAATAGATAGAGAAAAAGAATATTAAAAAAAAGTAGTGTTTCTAGTAAGTAGTAAATTAAAACAATTAAAATAATAAGTATTGTAAGTAAATTAAAATAGAGGAAGTACAAACTTAGTTTTTTGAAAATTTCCTAATATCCCATTTTGGCACTATACTAAGAGAACTAGGAAATATCATCGTTTTCAAATTTCTTGATTTCCATATCAAACTTAGCTTTCATTATTTATTATAGGAATTTAGGATTTAAGAGCCGTGTACGTCGGTAATGGTTAACCTTTTTGTATTTTTCCTTTCAAAAACAGAAAAAAATATTGGAAATTCTTATTCACAATCAATTTTTATTCTTTCATAGCACCAAATTATTTGTAAGCCAACTCGTGATCTTAGGGTGAGAGTGTGAGACCCGAAATTGAGTCTGACTTACAATCATTTTTAAACTCACTTGTACGAAAATACAAATAAAATATTCGATCTAAGACTCCAATATTTAAAGTTAACCTTATCACATACTACATTTACTTTCTTAAAATTGTTTTTACATAACTTTTATATCATTTAAAGCTATTAATCATTACATTTAATATTATTGTTAATATGACAAGGTTAAATCTAAAAATAAGAGCAAAATTATAAATTAAGGTAACTAGTGACAAAATGTTACTAGTACTTACTTACACAAGCATAAAAAAATTTGGTATTATTATCAAGTATGTAGTACATGAACCTTAAAATAAGAGCAAAAGAAAAATTATATATGAAGGTAAGTAGTGACTAGATGTTACTAATAGCTACATACACAAGCATAATTGATATTATTATTTAGGAAAATGATATACATAGCCCTTAGGGCTATGTATAAGGTGCTTAAAATAGAAATAAAATATTGAATCAAGCATTTATTACCTCAGTTAATGTGAAATTGTATCTTGAATTACCCTATTATTTATTAACGTAATACTTAGTGTAGTCAAGAGGAACTTCATTTTATTCATTAATGTCACATGTTTGATTTCTACTAGTTACGATTACTTAGAGAGTTAGAGGTGGCTATTCCTTTACTCTTTAAATTTCTCTTATTTTTAGAGTATGCCCTATAAAATTGCTACTTTTAAAGTCTGTCCAATAAATTGAGTTGATTTTACCTATAACAGGTTTAAATTAGTAATTATTACATGACACTACAATATATGTATAACATTATACTTATGCTCAATTATAGGAATCGTTGTGGACCACCCTATATCCTAACAAACCTATAAGAAATCTGGCCAAAAGTCTATGTCACATTCATATTAAATTAATTTGTACCTTTAGGTCTTATATGATTAATTAGTAGTCAAATATTCGTCAGATTTTAGGTAATTTGCTCAATTGGCCATTGACAAAAAGGATTAGCTGGTAAAATGGTGGTCCATGAGTTCTATAATGTCTTAATCACCCTAGAAAGTACATTTGTATAATACTTACTAAGTTACTACTAAGAGATATATTCATATTCTATTTGTGTGCTTATTAAAGATTTGAAGAAATCACGTTATAAATAAAATTTACTGCCTAGATTTCGGATTCATCAAACCCCAATGATTAGCTGAGGTAAGGTGCAATCACTCGATAGTCGATACTGTTAAAAAGAAGCATCTCAGCCTTTTTATGCACTTGATAAAAAGCACTTTATTCGAATTTACAATTATTTTCTGCTCATATCTCCTTTCTTCGGTTGGTTATCTTTTTTCCCTTCATTTCTACTTTTTTTTTTTTTTTTTGGACATCAAGAAAACATGCATCAAGTAAACAACAAAATACAACCTATTACTAATACAATCACACAAAGAACAGAATAAAACCTAAAGGAGCTGTATGAGCTCTTACATTTCCTAAAAAACATAAATAAGCAAAGCTGAGAATGAGCCGCCAATGAAGTAGTGCGCCGTTGGTCGGTGAATGTAGTGGTGGAATCAAAACGCCGAGGACTGACGAATGTGGTAGGAGAAACAAATGTCGATCATGATCTGGACAACGAACCAAAGGCAAGATGTGCAACTTGCATTGCCGCATGAGCAATCCCAACGAACTCCTGACGCGTGGGATTCTTGGCTCAGGATTTGTAGAAGAGTCACATTCCTAGGTGACTCAGGACTCTCTCGCGAGAGTACGTTATGTTTCTCCTTGAAGTAGGAGAAACGGGGCGTGCTGAAATCCACCAGATGAAACTGGGGTGCCGCCTGCAGATTTTGATTTTTCAAGGCAAAGACCATGATCTTTGCCAAGCGAAAATGAGAGCTAAACATGGTGAGCTCTGGAACACACCACCGGTTTAGAAAACCGGAAAACAAGAAGTCCAACCACGAATAACGAACATTGCCTCGACCATACTCACAATTCTCAACCATGTGATGTACCCGTTCCTTCAACAAACAATTCAAGAAAACTACAGAAGTAACTACTACATCCTGACACCACCATCCCTGCTTCAACTTACTAACAGTTTTTAAAAGCCAGAACCAACAACAAACTAAGTCTTGAACAACTCGAACAAACAAACTAACACCAACTAAACCACAAACCAAACATACGAGGAAAACCTCAAAATTGATAACTAGCATAGCTAGGGGGGACGGGGAAAGGGAAGCCCAACTAATGGGGGGAGGGGAAAGGGAAGCCCAAACAAAACAACACAATAACAGGGGAAGGGGGAAACGACCGAGCACTCTAACAGGGGATGGGGTTGGGACGTAATTGAACCACTCGAACATAGGGGGGAAAAGGGGAGGGGAAGCCCAACTAACTAAAACAGGGGAGGGGAAATCCGACGAAGGAGCAGGGCAGGGAGAAGGGACTGTCGGCGAGGAAGAGGGGAAGTGGATACCTGACTGACGCAAATGGGAAGGGGGAAGGTGGAAGACCCAAACTGGCGGCGACTTGGTCCTACAGACGACGGCGACGAAACTAAGTGAACGAAACCCCCCCCCCCCAAAAACGCGAGCAAAACCGGCGACGAAGGAGATACCGATGACGGCGCTAGTGAATTTGAAGCGGCAGCAAACAAGCAGCAGGCTCGCCGGCGACCTGTGGCCACCAGCGAGCCTGCTGCGGCGGAGTTTTGTGGAGGGAGCTAGGGTTTCACAATTGGCAGAGAATTTTTTTTATTTTGTTGAAATGCTCTTCTACTTTTATTTACACTCTTAAAATAGAGGGAACTTCAATTCACTATAGGTTCTTAATTCCATTTCACTTTTTAAGATTTAACTATTATTTCTATTTACACCCTCAAACCATTTTTTAATTATTGTGGACCGTCCCAAATGCATAATATTGAGATTTTACATTATTCTTCGGCAGATTCCCACGCGTTACGCACCCGTTCGCCACTTTGTTCTCAACTCTTCTCACCTCCTGGGCGAGACAAGCTACCTTTAGCTAGGAGCCTCTTTTCTTTCTGCCTAGCTCCCTGAAAACAACGTTCGACTTGCATGTGTTAAGCATATAGCTAGCGTTCCTTCTGAGCCAGGATCAAACTCTTCTTTTGACTATGATTGGGTCCTGCAGTGGTAGAACCTCGTGAACCGGGCGTACTACTTCCCAACCTTCTGTGGACCTTTCTTCTCTTATGATTTTTGCTACTTTCTTTAGTTTAGTGATTGATATCAAAGAGAGTCTCAGTCTAGTCACTCAACTAATCTACTCGTAGAGTGCTAGTAGTCTAGTAGTAGCGTGTGTGGTAGTTAAGACTTCGCTCCTTCTTCTCCGCTATGGAATCCCACTTGGAATGCAAAGCATTCTTTTCGACCTTGTACTAAGCTAAGGAATCATAGCCGGGCCGGAACTCTTGATCTATCAATAAGACGGTGAGAACTCAATCAGCAGGGACTGATAGTCATCATCGAGGGTATGACCAATGAACTACTGCTGAGAGCGATAGACTGTCTGACTGAGAGAACAAAACCGCATTGGATGAGTTCTCGTCACACCGGATCTTCTTTCTATGCAATTGGGCGATCTGGCTTTGTCAAAGCGAGAATGGGGGAATAGACAAGATCTTGATTTGTCTCAGTCGCTCTCCCCAATACAGAATCCGTTTGATATCCACCTGCTGCCACTAGATTAAATACGTTAGTTAGCTTTCATTTAGTAGCTTCATGCCACTCAAGCACACTCAAGTTTTTTGAATCAAAAGATTAATCCAGTTGAAAATTTCCACAACAAGATCTTTATATCACTAACAAAACCTAAGGCTGATACCTGAGAGGTTGAGTTCATGCCTAGAAGGCCCTATCTATGCTACTAAAGCTGGTAAAGGAAATGAATGAAATCAGCTTCTTCAATTCGCATGTGGTAAGCCAAACCCTTTTCTCTTCTTTTTTTTTTTTAAAGCTGCTTTTAGTTCTTCCTTTATTAAGGCAAATTCCCGAGGAATATGACATGGCCTTTATATTAACTTTGACCTTCTTTAATTATTAATTAAAAAAGATAAATATTATAATTTTAATTATTGATGGGTTAATCTTAATGTATATTTTAATATATTATTATTTTTATATAATTTTTAATAATATATAATTTAAGATATTGATGGTCAAAGATATACATCAACAATTGTGTCCAGACAATATGATATATTTGCTAGAAAACAGAGGAAATAGGTTTCAATATTCAAGATTATTGATTTAAACATATATGGTGACATATTGCGATCCGATATACAATTACAAAAATGTTACCATTAGGAACTATAGGAGAATATGATACATGATATCTTTCTATATTGGTGATGAACAGGGAGTACCAGATTTATCAGAATTTGGTCAAGCATATGATCTTGGATTCGGTTCAGGGATAGATCAACCTCCAACAAGTGCCATTGTCAAAAAAGATTTACAGCGGAAGATTTTGTATCAAATGAGTGCGCTTGAGGTATATATTCTCATATCATTACGTGATTAAGAATCTAGAAGAGTAATAGTAGCATATTGTTTTTGAAATTTAAGCACAAAGTGTTTAGTTACTTAGATGATATTTGATTATTGGTGGGTGCACATGCTAATAGTTATATAGTCTTAAGAATTACATCATCAACATTCAACCATATTCTATCAATTTATTTAGTGTTATGCCCGAAATGACCGCCAAATTCTTATTCACACACATCACCATTTTGTCCTTTTATTGGATGTTATGATTGATTTAAATTTTATTTTATCATACAGAAGTAACAAGCTAAAAGGAATGTGTATATAAGTCGTGTTAATTAACAAAAGTAAAATTAGCTTGCAACAAGATTTGAATCTGTGACCACTTGTTATTATACATGACACAATTACCAACTCAGCCAACTCTTAATCATGCTTTAAGTTTCCATAATATTATATTTGTACTTTTTAAGTGTTGAGTTTTTCTCAATATATTTTAGTGGGGATGCAAAAAAAAATGCATATCAAGTTCAGAAACACAATACCAACATAGAACAACGCCCGGACCCAAATACTTAATCTTACTTAACCTCTTGCATTTATGCCTATCATCAATCATCACTATAGTATATATACCACTAGACTAATTTTCTATATTTAGTACTTTGTGTAGCCAACATAATTTACTCAATAGGGTTGTGACATATATATACACTTTATGTATTGATATATAGGATTGTGCACTAGCGTCATTGCTGTTGAGGCCATGTCCATTGGTTCTAACAAAAGCAAAAATCAAAGAAGAAAGGAAAGACTCAGAAATGGTACGACGAATTTACATCAAGACATTGCAAGACAGGGTGGTGAAACCAGAGCAACAAGATTCTATGATAAAGAGGTGGCCACCATCCCAAGTTTATGCAATTGATAGTGACCATAGCCCTTTTTTCTCTAACCCACTTGTGCTCTCTGGCTTGCTTCTTAAAGTTGCTACTACTACTATTACTACTACTTTTTAGACCTACCAATATCAATCTAACTGACCCATGAACCCTCTTTACACTTTCAGTATCATTCTCACATGGGTTGTTTTGCTTTGATAATTTGATTAAAGCAAGCTATTTGATTTTTGATTTTTTCGATTTTCGTGTGAATAGGTGTATTTCAAGTATGTAAGCTAGAAATTAATAATCACGCATTTGTAATCTTATTATTATTTGAGAATTGTAATTAATGTCTAATAAAGTAATAAGTGTGTGGGCAGGTTGTGAGACCATATGATATGTCTTTTGTAAAATATTGATTGCTTAATTTTGAAATTAATAATAATAAGTTTTTTTTTTTGGCTTGGCTACAATCCTAATTCGACCAACATCATATTTGTTAGAACTGAACCAAACCACATGCCTCGCCACTTACAAGAATAATGGAATTTTATTTGGATGGGTAATCGTCGAAATTGGCTATTATTTCAAGGATCAATAGATTTTTATGCTGCTTTTCTTTAAGCCTTGTTCATTTTGCAAAAAGTGTGGAAAAGAAAGCAATATAGGCTTTGTACATTAAATTGTTACTATTTTTGGATAATTTGTTCATCCACAATATGATTAATTTTATGCCATTTTACTTGTCTTTGACTACATCACCAAAAAAAGGTTTTTGAAAATAAACGAATTAGTGACAATTGTCTTGGTTGTGCATTTGTGCTATGACTATTAAGTTGCACTAATTTATCATCAAAGAGTCAACTCTTATCTTGAAGACAAAGTAGTATAGGCCGTGAAACATGTTCATCTATATAGTCAACCATTAGCACTTATCGATTTCTTTCTAGTAGTGGACATACATGACTCAAGTCCAAAATTTATGTAGATTATGCACTTACATTGGAGATTTAAGTTTGATGCCTCAAAACGTAATGACAAAGAAATGGGCCAATACCAAACAAATAATATTTCATTCATGAGAGGATTTTGGAAAACTTTTTCCCCCTTTTCCACCATGGCATAAATGGACCATATTGTACCCAAAAGGCTAGAATTTTGTATAGTTTTCGACATAAAATTGGAAGAGTGGAGGTAGTGCTTTCCATGCATTAGACAACGAGACGTCGGCAAAATAGTAGCATTTGTACACTTGCAAAACTATGAAAATTAACTGATAGCAGGGGACAGGGGTTAATCGAAGAATGAGGTTACATGTTTAGCCATTCTACCTGTTTGGCAAATTAGTTTTTTTTAAGTTGATAAATTATTACTAGATGTTATCAAAATTTTAATCACCTGATTTTAAAAAAGGTAAATTTTTTAACTTATCAAATAAATTATTTTAACCATCTGAAATTATATTCTAGGTACTCCGCAAATACTAGTAATCATTATAGCACCTGAAGTATGTTAGCACTTTATCATTTAAGATGACTAAAATCCTTCCCCAAACATAGCCATCAACTACATACTCAATGGGATAGTTTTAAGTTGATCTTTTTGGCCTTTAGTGATTTCGTACTCCATCTGCTTCTTGTCTGTTGACATGTTGTCGTATTTCATATTTGTCAATACATAATTCTAACCATTAATATCTCTAATTATCAATAAGTGATAATTATAAAAAGCTTTGTCTTACAATATATATTGAAATGATAGACTCCGCGTAACACCATTTTAGTGTTCAATTGGTGCTCGTGGACTGATTAGACGAGCAACACTTGGGAATCTCAAATCTTCGAATCTTGCGTACAACATAGAAATCCTAACTCTTTAAATAATTGTTAGTTAAAGATTAATTGGAATTTTTTGTAAATTGTTACAAAATTCAAAAGGATTGCCCTCCATGGTTGGGTGCAGGGTCGTCTTGAAAATTTTGGGGCCTCTATTCTAATAAGAAGATTAAGCCTCCAAATTTATAAAGAATAAAGAAGGAAGGTCGGGGTATTAAAGATGGAAAGTTCAAAAATTTCAAAACTAATCATTAAAATTTTTTATTAAGGGTGGAAAACGAGGGTGAGTTCCTCAAATATAAAGTAAATTTGTTTAAAAAAATATATTTTAGGCCCTTATAATTTTGGGGCCCTGTGTTGTTGGGCTCCTTGCACACCATCATCTACCCCCGTAGTTGGGTGGCCCCACCTGTGACGGTGGAGCCACGGTGGATGGTGAGATTGGGACGACAACGGTGGAACAGGTGGCGATAGCACGACGAGAGGGAGGGCGCACGTGCAACGTGGGCGGTGGTCTTTCCTCGTGTGCTGGCGGGTTGGGATGACGAGCGCTAGTGGCTCTTGGTGCCGGCGTCAGTTGGTGGCTGGGTGTTGACCAACGAAGTCGAGTCCTCATACGCACGGGTGCTTCCCGATGTTCTTTCGTGGTTGTTGGCTGGCCACAGGTGTTCTCGAGTGCTGGTGGCATTGGGGTGACACTTCATATTCGACCACCAATAAATTTCCTTAAGATCCTTATACAACTTGTCGCCCTCCGGGGTGCACAAAATATGAAGTATTATGCCCCTCATCCATAAGCTTTCTCTTAATTCACATTTTTGTGGTACACACCACCTTCCCTTGAACCTCAAGCTTCCATCATCATGAATATTAAAGTCAACTTCCGTACCTTACTCAATCTTCTCCTTAAACTTATCTAGGTGCTCCTCTCCAACTCAACCCTTTTTGATCTCATCGAAACTAACAATCCCAACGACAATGCACTCAATCTTGCCTCGATCTCCCCATGATTTAAGATTTATAGGTTAAGCCTTTGCATATCTCGATACAATTTCTCTGCTCCGATTTCCTACCACTAGGGAAAAAAAAGGAAGGGCTGCGCTTTTTCTATAAGCGCAACCCTACTAGTGAAGGGCTGCGCTTTTCTTCAAAAGCGCAGCCCTACATAGCAAAAGCGCAGCCCTACTAAGTGAAGGGCTGCACTTTTTGAAAAAGCGCAACCCTTCTGTTATGTAGGGAAACCCTTCTGTTATGTAGGGCTGCGCTTTTAAGCCATCCGAGTTCGTTTAAGGCTCCAAATAGGCATTTTAAGTATTTCCGATTTTTTTTTCTTAATTATGTATTAGGGTTTTGTTTTATGTATTTAAACATTATTAGGTTAATGTTTGGAGGTAGTTCTTGTATTTTCAGATCTATAATTTCATAATCTTTGTTTTGATTAAATGTTCTTGTATTTTCAGATCTATAATTTCTTCTCTTCTGTAAATTAGTTTTTGTTCCTTTTCGTTTCGTTCTTTTTTTTTTTGTTTTGGGTTTAGTTGCATTGTAGATCTATAATTTTCTTCTCTTCTGTATATTTGGGTTTAGTTGCATTGTAGATCTATAATTTCTTCTCTTCTGGATTTGTATGGTTTACTTTAAAGTTTAATGCAAATGTTAAAATTCAGAAAATGTGAGATTAATAGTAAAAAAATGTCGAAATTTTTTTGTTGTTGGTAGGAAGGGCTGCGCTTTTACCTAAAAAGCGCAGCCCTTCCTTGTGAAGGGCTGCGCTTGTCTAGCGCAACCCTACTTAAAAAGTGAAGGGTTGCTATTGAAAGGGCTGCTGTCAAAAAGCGCAACCCTACATGCCTTTTTCAGCGCAACCCTTCTTCATTTTTCCACTAGTGTACTCAAAGCATCGACAACTACATTCACCTTCCCTTCATGATACTGGATGTCTAGGTCATAATACTTGATCAACTCTAACCATCTCCTCTGTCTTATATTAAAGTCATTCTGGGTGAAAATGTACTTCAAACTCTTATGGTCGGTAAAGATCTTACAGATTGCCCCATAAAGGTAATGTCTCCAAATTTTAAGGCAAACACGATAGCAGATAACTCTAAATCATGGGTAGGTTAATTAGCCTCATATGATTTCAACTGAAGCGACCCATATGCGATCACCTTCCCATTCTGCTGCAAAACATATCCCAAATCATTGTTTGAAGCATCAGTACTATATACCTCACATCCCTCATTTTCATACAGGGTTAAAACGGGTGCAGAGGTTAAACGCTCCTTCAAAATCTGAAAAGCTTCCTCGCACTTCTCACTCTACTCAAATTTTGACTCTTAATTCATCTAGTTAGTCATTGGTCTTGCTATCTTCGAGAAATCTCTCACAAATATCCTATAATAGCCAGTTAAACCCAAAAACTCCTATCTAACAGATTCTTCAGTGTAGGCGACTCACTAACAACTTGAATCTTAGCAGGGTCTACGTACAGAGATTCCTTCTTTAGACACATAATGACCCAAAAATGCTACTTTCTCCAAACGAAACTCACACTTAGAGAACTTGGCATACAATTGATTCTTCCTAAGCGACTCCTATATAATCCTGCTCTTCTTCACTCTATGAATAAATCAGAATATCTTCGATGAATCCAAAACCAATTTATCTAAGAACTCATGGAATATCTTATTCATCAAATCTATAAATATGGTCGGATCATTGGTCAATCCAAAATGACATCACAATAAACTCATAAAGACCATAACGCGTCCTAAATGCAGTCTTAGGTATATCCTTATTAGCTACCCTCAACTGGTGATACCCCAAACACAAATGGATCTTTGAAAACATACTTGCTCAATTCAACTGATCAAACATGTCATCTATCTTAGGCAAAGGATACTTGTTCTTGATATTCATATTGCTCAACTCCCTATAATCGATGCACAACCTCGTACTTCAATCTTTCTTCTTCACAAACAACACATGAGCTCCCCAAGGTGACACACTAGGCATAATATAACCCTTATCCAACAACTCTTGCAACCGTGTCTTCAAATCACTCATCTTAAGAGGTGCCGTTCTATAAGGTGCCTTGGATATAGGTGCAGTTCCAGGGACTAAATCTATAGTGAACTCAATAGCTTTTGCAGGTGGCATACCCGAAATCTCACATAGAAACACATCCATAAACTCATTCATTATTGGAACATCTCGATCTTCAATTCAACCTCTTTACTCAGATCTTTCACACTAAAGAAGTACAACTCACACCCCTTCTTCATCAACTTCTTCACTTGCATATCGCAGAAATAACCCCAAAGTTCTTAAGCTTACCAAAACGTCAATATGATGTCAACTTTCCCAAAGGGTTTCTCAACACTACTTGTTGTGCTTCACAATCTATTTTGGCCCTGTAGAAACCTAGCCAATTCATCCCAATAATAAATTCTAGGTCTCCTAAATTGATAACTATTAAATCAGGAAGGAAATACACAGTTTCCTATCTTCAGAGGCAAATCTTGAATAACTTTGTACGTCTTATGACTTCTCTATAGGCAGCTCAATTACTTCAAAGTGTATTATCCGCAAACTTTTTATAATGGGCAAAGAAAATAAACGAATAGGTTGCTTCAAAATCAAATAATGCTTTAACAAGAACGAAGTTAATAGAAAAGTACCATAAACTACGTCGGCAGCAATGACATGTTACTAGATCTCCTTTTCAGTCTCTACATGGTGGTTCTTGTTACACTTCTTACAATTGTAACTCCTCTCAAATTGGCCCTTACCATTAAAGCCTTGATCACTCCTTCCTTGGAAATTCCTAATCCCATTTCTATTCTTCTTAAAGTTTCCCTGATTTCCTTCAGCAGTGAAATCTTTTCTTTTCTAAAATTCTACAACATCCTCCTTATCACGCCTTGACTGAATACCATAAATATGGGCAGTTCTCCCACAAATAACATATAGGGACGCAAAGGTCTCACCACCTAACCCCAATTGGATTTCCTTAGTCAAACCTTGCTTAAATCTTTGAGCCTTTAGCTCTTCAGTAGCTACTATCTCAGGTGCAAACCTAGACAATGTTATAAACTTGCAATAATATTCAGAGACAGGCATACTCCTCATCCTAAGCTTTATGAACTCCTGAGCCTTTTGCTTTCTCATAAATGCAGGGTAAAATTTTCCTCTTAAAGCATCAATAAAGGATTCCTAATGAACCCTTCCACAACACTAAGTCTATTTTCATTTTCTTTCCACCATAAGTCAGCTTCATCTTTCAAATACAATACAACTTGACCTACTTTCATACCATCATGACAGTTCACAGTCCCAAAACTCTTTTCAAACTCCCTAATCCAACTCTCTAAGAAGGTAGAGTCAGCTTACCCCTTAAAGTATGGTGGCTTAATTTTGGCTAGCCTTACAAACATGTTCCGGGCAGGATCGGGACTCTCAGTTCTTTCTTGAGTTAATTTTTCCGCCAATGAGCGAGGCGTTATTGTTGTTGGCCATTCTACTTCGCAACCTGAAGTCTAACGTAAATCTACTTTAAGTTTCGATACACAACTTACATGACATTCTCTACGAAGGCAATACTTGATTTGACCATACAAGATCGCACCAACATACAATTCTTATAGAGTTACCATAACACTAAGTTCACACACTATGAGCCAAACAATCATATACTCATGCATAAATAAATATTCATATTAATAATCACTTAAGGATCAAATGCAAACAATCACAATAATTCAAGAAAATATTCGCCTTTTTGCGTACTAAAATATATTCTCGCTCATCTCAAATAATCGAATAATAACTTTTATTCCTTAAACGATAATAAGAATATTTTTCCAATCCAAAATAACCAACTTATTCCTCAACAATATAAAGATGTTAAAGAAGGAAATTTAAATTACTGTAGCTTACCTACTTATTCAACTACTAACCTTAGAACACAAATAAATACTATATGGAGTTACATTATCATTCATAACCTTATTTTCTTTTTACTTTTATGGAGTAAACATTTTATCTTCCAAGTCTCCAGAGTCTTCACTAAAATAATATAATATGAATTCCTAGGTCTAGTAGATCTTCAAATCCTTTTGGGTTGAGGTCCATCCTCTTCAAACTCTAAATTACAAACATCACTCAGATAAGATCTCCAAGTAGCATTGTAGTTTTTCTTTTGGGTTTGCCCTCTAATACGATCAAATGCTTGAATTACCTCATCATCACTATCAGGGATGCCTACTTTCAAGACACAACGCATAACAAGGTCTAAACTGGGGTAACTCTCACTATCAGACTCTCCATCATACTCATCATCACTCAATACAATTGGGTTGTAATAGCTTCCTACTCTAGTAGTTTCTTTATCAGTCATATCAATAGGTCCATTAACTGACGAATACGACATCTAAAATGAATAATACCCCCACTTAGCGTATATTCCCAACAATAAGCAATAAACAAGAATAACCAACAATATAAAGCATAGGAATAACTAACACAAAACACTTAGCAGGGAAGAAATATATAATTCTACTGAACTATTTAATGCAGACATATAATATTTCTATCTTATATATCCTTCTTATACTACCCATCTCTCACAAAATAATAAAGTAATCAAAATAAACTAGAAGTATTAAAAATAAATGAATAAGTAAATAAATAATTAATATATAATTTCAAATAAAAAGAAAAAAAGAAACGGAAAAAAAAGTTCGAAATTTTCGAATATAAAAAATCCGGACTTCAAAATAATATTTAAAATCTTATGTCTAAAATTTCGAAAAGTGATTTGAACCAAATGAATAAGTACGAGCTCAATTCTAAGAAATTCATTTTAAATAACTAGCTAGCTAGGCACCTAACATTTAAAGTTGGCAGGAAAGGCCAATAAAAATCTAAAGCTCCAAGATACTACTTTGTAACACCCCGACAATTCTCTATTTTCCAAAATAGCTTTTTAATATAAAACTTAGAGAAATATCAAAGTATTATCGCCCGTATAATAACGCATTGGCTTATTTGGAATTTTGCAGTGGAAAACAAAATAAAATAGAAATAAAAGTTAGTCAACTAAAAAGTCAAACCAACATAAAGTCAAAAGTCAACCTCAAAAGTAAAAGTCAACGATTAAAAGTATAAAGTCAAAGTAAAATGTAAAGTCAACACAAGCTCTCCAAATCTCGAACCGATGATGTATCATCTTCAAACCTGTAATGGAAGATGCACTACTGCTCACCTAAAGGGTCATCACAAGATCATGATCAACACATACACACAAAGCACGTAATCAATAAAGCAGAGTACTACATAATAAATAAATAACCTTCTAACATGATACTAATAAATAATAAGCCGGAATAAATAATAATATAATAACATTGCATACAACTTCTACTGAACTAAACTTCACAACTAATAGATTAATCTATTTAGATGAAATAGTCAATGGAACATGTTGTCTAAACAAAAACCAGCCTTCCCTTTAGAAGACGAAATACTGGCGCGACTCTGCATTCCCTTGACCTACGATATCGAGGAACCTTTAAAATAAAAAAAGGACATATGGTTGATAAGTCATATTTATATATAGTTTTTAGGTGCATATAGGTTGCATTTTAGAGCATTTAGTTTCATATTTAGGTTCATTGTTGCATTATATTCTTAAGTTATACTTTTCTACTCCTATTCGGTATGTTTTCTTGTTTTTGATGAATTTCAGGCATTGAGGACGTATTTGGAGTATGATTAGCTAAGCTTGAGGATTAGGAGCACTTGGAGGGAAGCTACAATGCATAAGGATCGTCATAGATATTTTATAGTACGAATTCGAGCGAAAACGAAGCGGAAAATTATTATAAGAAATGTGAAAAAGAGTCATGTCTACTCTTCTGATCATAACTTTTGATGTGATTCTTAGAATCGAGTAATTCCATCAGATTTGGAAACTAGACTTGAAGATCTTTCCAACGATAGGTGGCACGCCCCCGAGGAGACTTCTAGTCAAGGAGTTAGGCCTTCTGGAAGATTGCAGTGTTTCTGCTGGAATCTGCCACGCGTACGCGCGGATCACTAATCCGCCTATTAATGATTTATTTAAGACTTTCCTTATCTTGTAAATTACTTTTCTAGTCATATTAGGTTAAAAGATATTATTTAGATGAGTTTTCATTCTTTTTCTCTCTCATCCCTTTCTCACGTTATTTTTTATTCTCTTAGGTTTTAGTTTTCTCTCCTCTCTTTCTCTCTAGTTTTTAGTGTAAACCCTAGTTTTTGTTCTTTTTTATTAATTCATGATTTCTTTTAGTTTCTTTCATTGATTTCTTTGATGATGTTTTTCTTTGTAGATTTAGATTTCATTATTTATTTCATGATAGAGTAGTTTTTATTTCTAGGGTTTGGGAATCCATGTTTATATGCTATGATTTGATTGATATTTATTGATGGTTTGATTAGTTATTGATTTCTCTAATTGATTAGTATTTTTCTTGTTAATTTTGCAACCTGATCAATTGTCTAATTAAATATTGCTAATATTGAGTCATAGATCGAGAGATAGTACTCTTTAGAGGTTTACCTACAATTAGCAAATCTGATTATGTTGAGCGACCGTACTAGCATATGTTGATTTGAGAGCGTTAATGCCTGACCAAGGATTAACCTGTGCTCTAGATATCTGATTGATTGAACTATTGATGGTATTTTGATAGATTATAGTTATAAACATGGTGAACCATTACCCTAGATCATTTTTAGTTTGATTTTCGTAGTTTGATTAGTTTAGAACTTTAATTTAAATATTTGTGATCTTGTTTAGTTTCTCCATATATTAGAAGCTAGATTAAAACGACTATCTCTCTGTGGATTCGACCCTACTTACCCTACTACATTGTTAGAAGGTTTTGCAGGATTTATTTTTGACGGGTGTACGACAACCTACCAATGGTCCCAAGAAAAGTCACGGGCTGCCACCATGTACTCCAAATCATACTTGTACAACACTTCAGATGTACACAAGTCTAAGCTTATCATTTTGGCCCGGTCCGGCCAGATTTGGGACCGGGTTCCAGGTAGATTTTTTTGGCCCGTGGTCGGGTCTCACCCGAATTTTTTTGGCTTTGGGCAAGCCAAAAATGACTTTTTAGTTTATTTTTTATCCCGAAATAGCGGACTTTGGGCACAAAATTTTAGCCCAGCCTGATCCGACCGATGGAAAAATTTTTTTTACCGCGGTCCGGCCCATGATCACCTTTAGTCTAAAGGTATTGCTATCCACGTTTCACTTTACATGATTAATAATTTATTCACTTGTTATGACTCACAATTAGAACAAATAATATAATCATCAAACAATCATAAACTTTTTATCTTAGGATTTGATAAGGTGATCATCAACTTATCAACCCAAGATTAATTCCAACACTTAATCCATAACCTTGGATTGCTTTATTTGTTGAACCAAGTCAACTACCAACCAACCTTTCATAGGTATAATAATTCAACTTACCAAATAAGACCCTCGGTCCTCATAAAGTAAGTAAATAATCATGATCTGAACACACACACACACGCGCACACGCACACACACACGCGCACACACACGCGCGCGCGCGCGCGCGCGCGCACACACACACACACACACACATACATATATATATATATATATATATATTATATATATATATATATAATATATATATATATATATATATATCTATATATATATATATATATTATTCCCTCATATGAATTAATAAAATAAAGTTCTCAAATCCCATATGCTTGCATCAATCTTCCATTCAAACATAATATAAAAATTACAACCAACATGTTTCACACAACGGCATAAAACATGCAAATCCAACTTACTAGAGATCATAAATGAACCAAGATAGTTCCCTATACATGATACTACATAATTTTCATCCTTAGAATCATGATACTAATCCAATCAATACATAGGTATGTACGTAATTGTGTAGACAAAATTCGAGGCTACTTCAACAAGCTTAAAAGTCGTCTAAAGAATATTCTCCGCCTACCAAATACCAACATAACTAAGAATCAATACTCAAATAATTTTCAGCAACTTTAAAATATTTCAAACCCTCTTTAAAAGTGTTTAAAAGCCTTTTCCATCATTAAAAACTTCAATTATTAATACACCCTAGTATAGTACTACTATAGTAGTCATTAAAAACCCTTAAAAACTCATACTTTGATAATTAAAACTCAATTACAAGTATAGTAATAAAAATTCCAGCAACTTATAATGTATTAAAATCCCTTTAAAACATACTTAAACATAATCATAATTATAAGAGTACTTAATTTTACAAACTATAATATACTACTATGATTTTTTAACTCATAAACCCTAAAAATCCATGCTTTGATAATTAAAATCTCAATTCAAACATCATAAGTAAATCTGAATTTTAATTTCTTTGTCACATAAATCATATAATCTTAGATTCATAATTAAATCATCAAACTATAACTTTTAAACATAATCATATTAAAACAAATCTTCAAAATACAAACTTTGCATTAAAAATAACTTGAGGAGGAAGAAAATAACCAAAACAAGAAGAGGAAGGAGAGGCGCACGGCGGCACAGGGTCGCCGGTTGATCGGTGGTGGTCGCCGGTGGCGGTCGTCGTCCGATCATGAAGGAGGAGTGTCGAAGGAAAGAGAGAGGAAGAGAGAAAAAGAAAAGAGAGAGAAAAGGAGGGAGGAGGGCCGAAATATATATGAGGGAGAAGGAGGATAGAGAAAATAGTGTTTAATGTGTGGGAAGTTGTGTAAAGAAAGGGTATTCATAGTTTTCCATTAGGGTTGAAAAGAAAATTTGGCTTGATGGGTTAGTTTAATAAAAGATGGTCATATAAAAGTTATAAAGGTTTGGGCTTTCAATAATATTTAATGCTTGGGTACTTGGGCATATTTAGGTTCATCTAACCTTAGATTACTAGGAATTACACTTTAAGTTTGTTTTTCATAGTTTAGAACCTTAATTCTAATATTTGTGATCTTGTTTAGTTTTCTCATACCATAGAAGCTAGATTAAAACAACCATCTCTCTGTATATTTGATCCTACTTACCCTATTACCTTGTTAGAAAGTTCTGCAAGAATTATTTTGGGCATGTGTATGACAGCCTATCAATGACTAACATGTTTGTTATTTTTTTATTTTTCCTTTTCTTTTTTGACATATTAAAAAACGTAAAGGTAAAATGGAAGGGACAACGGCAAGGAGATGCATGATCGTGCGCTTTTCTTACCTATTCGCAGGAAACTTTAGTGATCATGCACCATTCAACCATATGTGCTATTATACGAATGTCATTAATGGTCACCTTACCAATATATCAGACGTGCTCGGATTATGTAGATATCGAGCCAGTAATTTCGAGTCAGTATGGATGGAAATGCAATGCTATCCTTGTTTGGTGGCCCAGAGTAAAGCTGAAAAACATGGTTTAATTTTCATTGCAATAGTTGACGCTGCAAAAACCGCCTCATCATGCGCCTAACAAGATTGTCTGTTAAGCGCGGTGACAACCCTATGCAATACTCCCGTTTGAGGTTACCAAGAACCGTCAATTTGAACATTTACCGATGGAGCGCCCCATAAATGTTGGCCTAGATTAGCGATCGCGAATCCTGGTGGAATGAAAGGTGCGTGGTGGTGGATGGCTCGTCTGAGAATAGATATTTGCTACCAAAAAGTCCGTTGTTTCTCCATTCCTAGCTGCGTAGCTTGTTCCATGCCTGAAAGAGTAGTTGGGATGCCCTGAAAAATCCAACTAAATCTCATACACCAGATAGCGCATAACGTGTCTATGAAAGTAGGGATCCTTGTCCCATCAGGTCCATCCTCTTTGCAAAATAAATATAACCACACAATTACCCATACTCTTACGGCCCGTTTGGTTATAAATGGTGGTAATGGGAATGAGTTTGTGTGTAAATTTGTGAAGAATATCATGGTCAATTCCCATGGTAATGCTAATTTATCCTAAAGTGTCCATTTTCCTTCGTGAATTTTCATTCCCATCCAATACCACTTGTAGGTGATGATGAGTGGTAATAAAAATTCCTTCCCCTTAAAGACAAAAACACAAGTTTAGAGGTGAGATTACTTGCTTATGGAGAAAAAAATATTTCCCCATGGAGATTTTGAAGGTGCTTCCCTAATAAATACGCTTAAATTTATTCCCATTACCGCAAATTATTAACGACTACCAAATGGGTCGTTAAGAGAATGTGTCCATCTGACGTGGAGAATATAATTAATAGGCTAGTGAACCAGGCTCGAGAGGTTGAATCACATAGTTGGAACGTATGCTGAACCTCCTTCATTGCTTGGCCGCAGAATTCGTGAAAGTCTCAAAGCCTCCAATACCTCGACGAGATAAATTGGCATTAACAATGATATTGTTTCTTGGTACCTCTTCTGGATCCAAAAAAATATATATTGTTGTGCCATATCTTCTAGAGAAACACAGTTTCCACTATGGTATAATGCTCAAATCCCACAAGAAACAGAAGATTTTCTTATCCTGTGGTGGTTTCATGTTGTTGTTTTCCTGTAATATTTTTAGTACGGCGTATCCTATGCTTGATGCAAAATTGAGTTTAGGAATCCGGCCTCTACTTGATGCCCTTGTACTTTTCAATTTTTCATGATTTTATATTATAAGTATAACAAAAAGAAAATGATATACAATTATAAATATCATTTAATCTCATCTATTTATTTAATAGCAAACGAACACGTTGGTTTTTTGCGAGTGTTATCCGCTATTCGTGGCTTCTTCTGAACTGCAATATACCATGTTTGTCATTGTGATAACGAAAATTTGGTAATAAATTATATTGGCTTTTTGTTTTGTATCAAGTTATTGATATAAATTACCTTTTTCTTTTTTAAAAAAATTTAACTACCTTTTAAGTTTTAAATTTTAAGTAATTGTGTTATATTTTCTATCCATCATTCCCCAATTCTTAAGTTAGGGGATCATTTAATAAGAATCCTATGTGAAAGGAAGCCGGTTCTCAATATATTTGAAGACTATGCTTTTGGTTTAAGGTTTAATAGTGGTGTTAAAACAGGTTCTCAAAGAGGTTTTGGGTATACCCAGGGCGAACTAGGTCAGACCTGGATAGGTCAGGATTTTGTCAGTCAATGTCCCATGTCGTGATTGGTTAGGTTTTTGTTCAACTGTGTCGATCACATTTGAATCATGGGATTGTCGGGTGCCGAACAGGTCTGAACGTTCCATTTACAAGTCAGTCCATTATCGTGTATGATCGCTTGCGGACAATTTTTAACCGGGTTTGCGCAAGTCGCATTTGGGTTTCATGTATGCTTGGGTAGAGTAAAGTGTACTCGGATTGTATCACTAATGACCTTAGTTCGATCGTTGTGAAGCATCGGGTCCATTTGCTATTGAACGTCAATTCAACTTCGGTTGACTCCTTGTCGGGTCATTTTGATTTTGTAATGAATTTTGTAAACGAATCATATTATTAAAAGCATTAAGGTCGACATATATATACATATGTAAGTGTGCGATAAATATATGGATGATAATAACAAAAAAACTATTAAAACACTATATTGTTTATCGTGATGTTTAGTGTATTCTCTTAGTCAACTCTTATTTCGATTAATCAATTGCGTACAACCACTCTAATGAGTAAAGGAATATAACGACTTTTCATATGTTCTAATATTATATATTATAACCAACGACAATAATAACAAGTAGACGATCAATTCTAAGGTTTATATAAATGATTTATTATTATAAGCATCACTAGTACAAAAACGTCGATTTGCGTCGGACCCTGGACCCCTATTTGCGTCGGACTTGGGTCCGACGGCATAGGTTACGACGCAAATGACTTGAAAGTGATCTGCGTCGTATGCGAAAACGACGCAGATTAGTTAACTATTTGCGTCGCACGTTATATACGATGCGACGCAGATGGCTCTCCCCAGCCCACTTCAAAGGGTAATGTGCGTCGCACATCGCCTAGGGTGCGACGCAGATGAGTGATTTGCGTCGCACCTTGGGCTACGTGCGACGCAAATTGCAATTTTTCAAAAAAATTTTTTTTTTTAAATTAAAAAAACTAACGAATGCAGGAAATTCTACACAAATTCCATCATGAATCAACAATAACAAATGCAGTAATTGAATAGGAAATGAATACTGTACAAAAAAACTAATAACAATACAAACTACAAAGGCAATGGACTATGGAGATGTAAGAGATAGAGGATTGAAAATCAACAGCCTCCAGATTTGGACAATGAATGTGTAGAGATAGAGGATTGAAAATCAAATAAAACTAATAACAACACTGTACAAAAATTCGACCAGATCTGGAAAAATAAAAACGAAAATATGCTTCGAATTTTAGAACATATATATTACAATAATTAATAAAAATAAATCTATCAATAATAGTACAAAAATGTTGGAGCTTCCTTCACATCTTGACCTTCCTTCTTGTTGTTATACTTCGAACACATCTGGAAAAATGAAAACGAAGATGCAGCGAAAAACGAAAAATTCACGAAAATGAAAAAACGAGGTCTTCAAACAAGATCTAAAAAAATGACAAATTGCGAAAAATTAAAACAAGCGAAAAACAAGAAAAAAAAAAAGTTACCTGGAGATTTTAGGATGAAAAAACGAGGTCTTCGAAAAATTCACGAAAATGAAAAAACGAGGTCTTCAAACAAGATCTGAATTCTGAAAATAATGACAAATTAAGAAAAATTAAAACAGGCGAAAAACAAGAAAAAGAAAAAGAAAAAAAATAAGTTACCTGGAGATTTTCGGATGAAAAAACGAGGTCTTCGAAAAATTCACGAACAATATGTTGTACAGTAATAACAATAAACATAACAATAGTTTATATAGGTGATGGTAAACATAACAACCATAAGTCAATAAATTAACAAGTACTCCCTCTGGTTTTTTTTTATCTTTCTCACTTAGAATCTTGACACTATTCATGCATAGAGAGAATCTTCTCAAATGTTCTCAATTTATAAGAAAAAACATAGTCATGTGGGGTCTTGTTTGATTCGTCTCAATTAGTACTTTATTAAAATTCAATCGTTATAATTTTTACTGATATATAATGAAAGATATTTAAGTTTTAAAACGTGCATTGGCAAACGTGCAAAGTCAAAGTAGGAATGATAGAAAAAAACAGAGGGAGTACTTGCTAGTTAGTAACGTGTTAGCAACCATATGTTAACTTAGCATTTAGTCAATTACTCACTTAGAATTATACCAACTCAATAACTCACTAACTTGTTCTACGACAATTGAAAGAAGTGGTTACTAGATAAGATTAATGAATATATCAATATAGATGGTAAGCTAATTCAAGAACAATATAATATTTTATCTAATAGTCTTCATGTGAAATGCATTTCGAAACTAAAAACATGTAATTGGATTAAAACAGGTGATACATAGCTTACCTGTTACGGATTCTTATCAAATACTCCCCCCGTTTCCTAAAGATCTTCCCTCTTTCCGTTTAAGGGTGTTTCCAAGAGATCTTCCCTCTTTTGCTTTATTCCTTATTTGGCAAAACAAATTTCCCTATTTACCCTCTCATGTCACTATCATATGGTCCACCATTACATTATTAATTCAATTTTACTCCCTTTCTCTCTCCTACTTTAACCTTTTTTTATTTGTTTATTTATCTTAACCCATTTCTCTCTCCTACTTTACTCACACCATGCCCCACACAACTTGATTTTCCTTGGTATCTGTAGGAACAGTAAGTGGGAAGATCTTTAGGAAACGGAGGGAGTATTTTGTTAAAAAAATATATTTTCACTGAATTCAAGCCTACCTGTTTTTTGAAATTTTAATTCTATAACCGTTCCTGTATCCGTATCAGTGCTATCTAGAAGTGTCTTGGAACAAAAACATTAACCATTAAAAAGAATTTGTAGGCTATATATTCAATTTCACTTATAATCATCTACAACAACGTAAGGAATCAAGAATTTAAATTTTAAACAATTCAACTCCCTAATAATATACTACCTCCGTTACTTTTTAATAGTTATACTTACTTTTCACGCATGGCAATGCACTATTTTGAGTCTTTATATCTCTAATTTTGCATTTGCAAAATAATATAAAAGTCGATATTGTAAAATAGAGTTTTGGAATGAAAACTCTCAAAATGATAAAGCTCCTAATAGGAGCTTTTATTTAGAGAATTAGGGACAAATATGTTCAATAACTTTTTTGCCTTTAATAATACTACTACACATTGTATTAAAATGTCTATAAATGTCATTTTACTCAAACAAATGGCAATAAACTTTTAGCAATTAGTTAATTGTTACCAAACACATTTATAAAAAAAAAAAGTTGTCAAATCAGTAGTCAAATTTGCTGAACAAAAAGTTAAAAATCTAACAGCAAATTCTAAACTCTAACCGCTAAACTCTAAACCTATTTGCCAAATCGGTCATATTTTCTCTTAACCATAAATCAAAAAAATAGTCAAAGGAAAATTTGTAAACAGTGCCAAAAGTGAAAGTGTAACTATTAGAAAAAAAAAACGGAGGTAGTATATACTCGGGCTCCTAACTTCTTGGTCACTCACTTTCAGCAACCTCTTCAGAGCAGACGTAAACCTCATCAGATATAAAAGATATCTTCATATACAGATTGTAATCAGTTCTGCGACGAATAACGTCAAAAAGATCGAGGATTTGATGAGCAACGGGATCTATAATAAACTCACGGCTGTTGATAAGAAGGCAATCAGATATTTTAGCACACAAATTCTCAAAACTTAAATCCTTAAGTTCCAGGTGTAGCAACTTAGATGCAACATATTGTTCAGTCGAATCGACAAGAAATTCTTGCTGCATGATCTGCAGTGTGTTGCTCCCGCTGCTGCTCCTGAAGCTGTCGACTTCGCCGTAGCTGTTACTGTCACTGTAAGAGTTGGCTGCATCATCAGCAGCAGCCAGCACGAAGTAATTCTCTTGCTTGCGGTGCACCAAGTCGAGGTGCACCCTTTCGTTGCGGCGGTTAGAGCCATACTTGTATCTAGGAGAGGGCATCAGCTTCTCCTCAATAACTTTGTACTTGAGATTTTTGCTTCGGAGTGAATATGGTGTCATGGTTATATAATGTAACAACTAACTAACAATAATAGTTGATTCTTGTTTCTGATGAAAGATTGATTTAAAGGAGTGTGCGTGTAATGGGTATATATAGGGTTTGGGTGTTGGCGAGGAGGTTGCGGACATTAATATTGTAATACAATTTGGAGTTGGAGTCACAGTCGGAGTTGGACTGGTTTCCAAAACGACTAAAGCCAATGCTTTCACTTATTACAAGTTCAATTCGGAGTCCTAAAACCAAAAGAATATATGTTACTCCAAGTTAATAATTATGATTAGCTTAAGAATGATCTTATATGAATATATAATATGAAAAAAAAACGTGTGGGAGACGACTGGATAAATAAAAATTTATATTGTGCATCCAAATTGATTTTATTAGACAAATACTGGCTATAATAGATAAAAACCGACTATATCATACGAAACCTGACTATATTATATAAAAAAAGATTATATGAAAGGTGACTATATCATATAAAAACTAATTATATTAAATGAAGAAATAACTATATTAAATGAAAAATGAATATATTATATGGTTTTCGGTGCAGAATAAGTGATTATTAACCTGATTTATTCAAGTTTTTTTTTCTTATGTGATATATACTTTCTCTATTTTATATTAGTTGACTCGTTTCTATTCGATTACACTTGCCAACATATAACTTTAATCATTAATTGTCTCTAATTCCTTATAAGTAAAAATTTAATAAGATCGTGCATGACTATATATTTGCTTATGTTGGATTCACAAAATACGGTCAAACGGGAGTTGGTGAATTGCCTAAAGTCAAAACATTTCAAGTATTTGAAATGAAAGAAGCTTTTTTTGCTTATCTACTCCCTCCATCCCCTAATAGATTTCCCATTTTTCCAATGCACGTTTTGAATCGTTAATATATTTGATTATATATTAGTAAATTTATAAAAGTTTGATTTTCCTAAAACACACAATGAGACGAATTAAACAAGACCCGACATGACTACGACTTTTTTTCTTTTATATATATACTGGAAATTCCTTTTGAGGAATTTTTTACTTATATATAAACAGTGCCTAAATTAAACATGAAACATCTATTAATAAAAAGAGGGAGTGTGTTAATAATTCTCTCTAGAAATCAGAAAAAAGGAGTTGCTTTAGCATCTACCACCAAAATCTGCGACTCGTTGAGCGTCACTTTCTTTTTTATGAACAATCTAATAACTGTATGCATTAAAAATTTGTAACCTTTGACTCCAAACATGAAAATGCAACAAAACAATATTATACTTAATAACGATGAAAATTTAATTTAAATATTGTTTAAATCTAACTAGATGCGAAGAAAAAATTTAACTTAGTGTTTCGGTTAGAAACAGTTAGCGTCCTCGCAAGAGTCCGCCAAGTCTCGAGAGCTCACGTCCTTGCTGAAAAGCTGCACAGGATGCAAACGTAAACTACCCTCGGGGTGGTTTTGAGGAAACCCCCTCCGACGCTCAAGTCAGATATTTGGACCACTAGGATGTAGAGAGAGAAATAAGAGAGAGAGATAAGCTATTTTCAGTATGTAAGAGAATGTACCTGCAGAATAGTACCATTGGGGTATTTATAGAAGTACTATTCCTCTGACAGGACGTATAATCCTTTGACACGTGTAGGGCTATGACGCATTTGACAGGTGGGAAGATTCCCTCTATTTTGTCTTGTTAGGCGTCCGCCAACACTGTCGGTCCTAGGGGATGAACTGGCTCGAACGGTGCTTTTAATGGTCTTATCGTACTCGCGTCCGTAATCTCATTCGCGGCCATAGATGAGAGGGCCGCTAATGACCTTGGGTTATACCCATACAACTAGCCCCCCAGCGTCTTTTGTGGTCGCGACCACTGAAGATGTTGTCGGATGGACGCGGACATTTTTGCAACGGTATTTTTATATTTCCTTTTACTTTTGTCTTGATCCTTTGTCTTTTCTTAATGGGGTAGGTTTGCGAAGTGCCACGTGTCGTCGTAGGGAGTTGAAGAATTTCGAAGAGTTAATGATTACCTTTTCCGAAAATCCCGCCCAAATGCTTTATTAGGTTTTAGTGTAGTTTCGACACTTGGCACGCATCTGAGAGGAAGTTGAAGAGTTTACTTAATCTTGGCCATTCATCTTGGTATAAAAGCAAAAGGCGGTTTACTTTTGGAATTTTTATTTTATCCTCTTACTTACAAAAAATCCCTTTCTTCTTCCTCTTGCTCTTCTGACTTAGCCCCCATTGTTCGAACTTCTTTTTCTCCAAAACTCGATTTTTAGTGCTTGGTTCTTGCTGAAAAGTTCGCCATTTTCTTAGTTTCTTCGCCTCGGTTCCTGTGATACTAAGAATTTCGCATTTTTCCGACTTTCATTGTCTGGGTTTGCACTTTGCTTTGGCTTTTGTGGTTCTTTGAGTTTAAAGTTTTCAGCTTTCAAGGTTGCTCTTGCTGTGTTGGAGTTTTGCCTGTCTTTTCCGGCGACTTCTGCTCTTTGTTGTTTCGCTTTTTCCGGCGACCTTATATTTCCAGGTAACTCTATAATTTCTCTTCTCCTTTTCTTAAATCTTTTTTCGCGTTTTCGTCGTCATGTCGGACTTGTCTGATAGCCAAAATGTTTCCGTCGAAGCTTTTTTAACTGAAAGTGATCCCTCTTCTCCTTCTGTTGGTCCAAACTCTGAGCCTGAAAATAGCCCTGTTGGGAGAACTAGGCTGTTAGCGGACATACCCCCCACAACTGATAGAGAAAGAGAATTAAGGTCTAAGTTTCTTAACGACCCATCCACTCCTGAGGAGCAAAATTTGACTTTAAGGTATTTGACCACTAGCCAAAGCGGCGATAAGCAGACGCTTAGGGAACTTAGGCACCAGATTCTGGCTAGGCGTACCCGTAGGCATCCGCCAGCCGATGCCGTCCCCGGGCTTGATGTCCCCCCCCCCCTTAGGGAGCATGCTTGGTTAGATAGCTTGACGGATGCGGGGGTGAGGGTCCCGTCCAACTTTTACGACCGCTTGCAGGATTCAGTCACTCCTAATCCTCCTATTATTGATCTAGGTGACGACAGTGATTCTCCTAATAGCATGGCTCGAGGAGACGATAAGGAGGCTACCTACCAGCGTCGGACTGACGCCTCTGCTTCAAAGGCTCCCATGGTTGAAGAGGTTTCCCGGACTGAGGAGGAAAATGAGACGGGGCCTGGGACGGGAGCTCTTTGGCTTCCGGAAGATGATTGTAACGGCCCCCTTTCAGTAGAGATAGATGAGCCCTGGCGCCGTGATGCCTTAGAGCTGCACTATCCTCGAGTGGCTCGGAATTTGTATCATATGCCGGATTCTTACCGGCTGGTCGTGCCGTCCGAGGGATCTGTCGTCACTGACTGCCCTCCCGGCCATGTGGCTGTCTACACTCACCACTTCGAGTTTGGCCTTCGCTTCCCTTTGGACTCTTTTTTGGTGGATATCTTAAAGGCCTTTAACGTCTGTTTGGCTCAGCTGACTCCTCTGGCCATCCGCAACATCATCGCGTACATCTGGGTGGTACGCTTTCTCGATTTCCCCCAGACTCTAAATTTGTTTCGCCGTCTTCATTGGTTGAAGAAGAACGGGTCTTCCCGTCTGGCTGGATGGTGGTCCATCATGACGGCCGACAAAAAGATGACGGTCCAACCTAAAATGACCAGCTTGAAGGGTTGGCAAGATGCCTTCTTTTGGGTACGGGTACCAGATGACTTTCCTGTACGCCGTCATTTTACAGAGCCTGCCCCTCATATGGAGCTTCTGCCTCTGAAGCCGCTAACTAAGGAAGAGTTAGTGGCATATGATTACTTTGCATCAGCTGACTACGACACCACCTATGACAACGGGAAGACGGTTAGGACTAAAGAGCCTTCCACCTGGCTTCCCCATACAAAGTACATCCTGGGAGATAGACCTTTGTCGGCTCTCCTTCTATCTCCGGCTTATGAAAATGGTAAGTGTTGTTGTCGGATTGGTCCGTCTAACGACTGTTATTTATTTCATGTACATATGTATTCCCCCCTTTCTTTTTTTTTTTTTTTTTTTTTTTTTAAACCCTTTTGGTTCATTTCTTTTGCAGGCCTTGACCACCTTGACCTTGACGCTCTTGGCGTTGACAGTGAGCATCGACCGCTAACACATTTGCCTACTCCTCCCTCATCCGACTACTTAACCATGCACAGCTCCACCAACGGGCGTCGAGGAGGAAACCGCCACGGCCCTCAGAACCTTCGGAGGAGGGGTCGCGGCGCGTCTACCAGTGTTCGCGTCCCAATTGCGTGCTACTTCAAATGCCCCTCCATCCCCCGCTGTTCCTTTGCGGTCCTCTGCCACTCGGACCGTCAACAGAGGGGCCATAAACAGGAGGCGCACCAGGGAGCCAACCGTTGATGACTCTGCTGCCAACAAAAGGCAAGCAACTGAAGAGCCTGACGCCTCTGCTGCTAATGAGGTGGTGCAGGTGGAGGATCTGGACCCGAATACTTCTGAAGGTATTCATGGAGAGGGTGGCCTTGATGTCGGCCTGGGTAATGCTGGCGGCACTTCGCTGCTTTCTCGGTCCACCTCTTCTCTTCGAGAGAAACTGAGGGAGCTGATTGCTACTCCCAGTTTCCTTTCGAATCTTTCTCCTGGCATCTTTTATCGGTTCCGGGAGTGGATCAAGAAGGAAGAGGTGCCGCTAAGCGATGCGGTTGCTGCTGCTTTTGCTCCTCAGACCGTCACTGCGGGTAAGGTCTATCAGCCTAACTGGGACGTCAGGGAGGACGAATCTTTGTACTCTGACATCCCTGAAAACGGTGGCATCCTTGCCTACCGTATTCTTAAGGGTATGCAGCTACCCTTAGATCGTCCTTCAGGCTCCCTGAAGACTCCGGCTGCTAGGTTGGCTCATGATCAGCTAGTGGTATGACTTAACTTTCCCTTTTCTTTTTTTTTTTTTTTTTTTTTTTGCAATATACTGACGTCCCTTATGTTCATTCGTAGGCCAACAATGCTGCTATCGAGCTGATAGAGCAATACTTGGAGTACCAAAGGCTGACGGACACCTACAAGGCTTCCCTGGAGACCTGCCAGGGACTGTTGAAGGAGGCTGAGGAGAAGGTGGCGCCCTTAGAGGATGAGGTGCAGACTCTGAGGGATAGGGCGGCCTTGCTGGAGGAGGCTGAGGAGAACGTCAAAGCTTTGACCAAGGCTGTTGAAACTGCCAACTCTGAAAAGGAGATGGCGGTTCTGGATGCTTCTGCTGCTGAAGCACGGGGTGCCGTGAAGGCGGTTGCTGAGTTTAAAGGGTCCGATGACTATGTGGCGGAGCTCCACAAACGGTATGATGGCGGCTGGGCAGCTGCCATGAGGTGCGTCTGCAAAACCGTTCCTGGTTTCGACTGGAATGTGATTGAAGATGCTCATGCTGCCGGTCAGCATCTTTCTCCGTTTGAGGGGGACCCGAACTTCGCTGACGAGGATGCTATTGCCGACGTCGACCCTCGTGACTCTGAAGCCCCCCCTTCTTGAAGTTTTTGGCGGCCATCTCTTAGCTCCTCCTGTTCTTCAAACAGTTTTTAATTTCTTATCTTTCATCCTGTAAAGACTTCTTCAGATTTTGTAATATTGTAATTTGCCTTTTGTTGGCGTTTTTGGACAATTGCTACATTTAATTTCGCTAAGTACTTTTTATTTGGACTAAAAGCCTTTTCTTTTAAATTGGCCGCCACAGTATATCTTTTTGTAGTTGGCCGCCAAGCCAGTAGCTTTTAATCTATGAAGTACTTTTGTCTATTTATGCAACTTGTCGTATTTCCTGCTTTTATTCTTCCTTGTTATTTCGCGTTCATAATGTTCGTCGTATCCGGCTTTTATTATGTCTTCAATCTTAGGTGTAGAGTTCATCATCCGACTGCTAATACACTTAGCCTGTTATATGGCTTTGTTTGTGTGCTAGGTCTGTCATATGACCGTTAACGCACTTAGCCTGTTATATGGCTTTACTTTGTGTGCTAGGTCTGTTATATGACCGTTAACGCACTTAGCCTGTTATATGGCTTTGTTTTGGTGTGCTAGGTCTGTCATATGACCATTAACGCACTTAGCCTGTTATATGGCTTTGTTTTTGTGTGCTGGGTCTGTCATATGACCGTTAATGCACTTACTTTTTCCATAGACGTTAACGAAGATATGACACAATAACAAACAAAAGAATTTATCGGAACGCTAGTGTAGGTTATATTATTTATGTAATTCAATCAAAGGCTCTTGGCCAATTACAATTATTCCCTACACATAATACTTTTTCAGAACTTTCGCGTTCCAGCAGTTCTTGAGTTCTTTTCCATCCATATCTTTAAGGATAAAGGAACCGGGGCCTATCTTCTGAGCGATTACATACGGGACTTCCCAGTTCGCAGTTAGCTTCCCTTCAGCATGCGCTTTACCAGTGGCGGCTGTTCTCCTGAGGACGAGATCATTGACCTCCAGCTGCCTTTCCCAGACTCTCTTGTTGTAGGCTTTACTGATTCTGTCCTTATAAGCAGCTGCTCTTAATTCCGCCATGAGCCTTACCTCAGGTAGGAAATCCAGACTTTCCTTGAGAGCCTGTTCATTCGCGTCTAGATCCTGATATTTCACCCGGTATGAGGGCAGACCCACCTCGACCGGCAGCACTGCTTCTGCTCCAAAAGCCAGTTTGAAAGGATTTTCTCCCGTCGCTTCTTTCTCTGTTGTTCTGTTCGACCATAAGACGGCAGGCACCATGTCTGCCCACTTTCCCTTAAATTCATCCAGCTTCTTCTTTAGGGCGTTTAGGATTTGTTTGTTCGCGGCCTCCGCTTGGCCATTGCTTTGGGGGTGGCACACAGCTGAGTATGCGAGTTTTACCCTGTACTCCGTCAGGAAAGCTTGTATTGGACGACAGTCGAACTGGACGCCATGGTCGAAAACAATAGCCATGAGGATCCCAAATCTTGTCATTATATTCTGCCAAATGAATCTCTTGATTTGGTGGGCTTTAATTTGAACTGTCGGCTCCGCTTCTATCCACTTTGTGAAGTAATCTATGCCCACTATCAAGAACTTCCTTCCTCCTGTTGCCTTTGTAAACGGCCCCAGGATATCCATCCCCCACTGCGCAAACGGGATGGGACAAAATATGGGCTGCAAATCATTGGCTGGTCTGTTGATGACGGGAGCAAATCTTTGACACTTATCGCATTTCTTGACATAGCTCTGAGCATCCGCTAGCATGGTTGGCCAGTAGAACCCAGCCCTTAGCGCCTTTAATGCTAAAGCTTTTCCGCCGATGTGATTTCCACAAATACCCTCATGTATTTCTTCCAGTATCTTCTTCGCTTCCCAGGCCGTTGCGCATTTTAGTAGAGGCAGGCTAAATGACTTTCTGTATAGCTCATCCCTGTATATGATGTACCAGTTTGCCTGTCGTCTTAATTCTTCGCGGCGAAGGGATTGCTTGGGAATACCCCTGTCAGTTTGTACGCCACCAGCTCACTGAACCATTCCCCCTGCTAGTTTACCACGTTGACGGTCACAATCTCTTCTAAAATGCTTTTGTCTTTTTGCATGTCTATGGTGACTGTCCTTTCCACGTTGAATGAATTGGAGCTGGCTAGCTTAGAAAGAGCATCTGCTTTTGCGTTCTCCACTCGCGGTATGGCCTGCACTTCGAAACGCCGAAGCTGAGCTATCAACTCTTTTGCCTTCTGCACATACTTCGCCATGTTTACTCCTCTAACTTCAAAGTCCCCTTTGAGCTGGCCGCTAACCAATTGAGAGTCAGTCTTTAGCAGTACTTGCTGGGCACCAGCCGCCAAGCACATTCTTAGACCAGCTATGGCTGCTTCATATTCCGCTTCATTGTTTGATGCTGGGAAACCGAATCTGATAGCGTACTGAAAAGTGTTACCTTCCGGGCTTGTCATTACTATACCGGCTCCTGAGCCGCTATCAGCAGCGGATCCATCTACTTCCAATAGCCACTTTCTTTCTGCTCACTTTCTTCTTCTTCATACGAGGCTTCACCATGAAATCCGCCAAGGCCTGAGCTTTAATGGCGGTTCTGGGCTTGTATTGAATATCATACTCAGATACTCTACGGCCCATTTCAGCAGACGACCCGAGCTATCCATCTTCTGAAGAGCTTTTTCCAGTGGTTGATTTGTGAGCACCTGGATGGGATGACAATCGAAGTATGGCCTGAGTTTCCTGGCTGCTATGATGACTGCCAAGGCCATCTTTTCTACCAACTGGTAACGGCTTTCTGGGCCGTTAAGGATATGACTTATAAAGTATATGGGGCACTGTCGTTTCTCCTTCTCCACCAATAGTACGGCCGCGACCGTCTTTGGTGACGCTGAAACATACAACTGCAGTACGTCCCTGTCTCGGGTCTTGTGATTGTAGGTAATTTTTTCAAGTGCTCTTTCACAGCGCGAAGGCTTTGCTCTGGTCTTCCCCCCACTCGAACTTTTTGTTTCCCCTCAACAGAGCGAAGAAAGGCAAGGCCTTGTCGGCTGACTTGGAGATAAATCGGGTAAGTGACGCCATTCTTCCTGTTAACCTTTGGATGTCTTTCACCCCCTTAGGTTCTGGCAAGGTCATGATTGCCTGAATCTTTTCCGGATTCGCATCTATTCCCCTTTTGCTGACAAGAAAACCAAGAAACTTCCCTGCCTTTACTCCGAACACACATTTTTTAGGATTAAGCTTCATCTGGTACCTTCTCAGCGTTCTAAACGTTTCAGCCAAGTCCTCTAGGTGCTCGCGGTCAGATTTACTTTTGACAATGGAGTCGTCAACATAAGCTTCTATGTTTCTGCCTCTCTGATCGCAAACACTTTATCGACCAACTTCTGGTAAGTGGCTCCGGCATTACGAAGCCCAAAAGGCATCGCCTTATAATTGTAAACTCCACAGTCTGTTATAAATGCCGTCTTCTTTCTATCTGCTCCGAGTAAGCTGATTTGATGATATCCTGAGAATGCATCCATAAAACTGAGAGAGCATGACCGCTAGTAGATCTACTAACTGGTCTATCCTAGGCAAAGGATAGCAGTCTTTTGGGCAGCCCTATTGAGATCCGTGAAGTCCACACACATTCTCCATTGGTCTTAGCTTTCTTTACCATAACGACATTAGCCAACCATTCTGGGTAGTCACATGGCTCGATAATCCTGCCGCCAAAATTTATCTACCTCTCTTTTATGGCTTTATTCTTGTCGCCGAAAAATTTCTTTTCTTCTGCTTGATGGACGGAGGCACTATCCACTTTAAGCGATGGACAATTACAGAAGGGTCTATCCCTGGAATCTCATCAGCGGAGAACGCGAAGACGTCTGCATTCTCTCTTAAGAGTGCCACCAAATTGATCCTAACCTCCGGATCTATATCTGTCCCTAAGCCACCGTCCTCGCCGGATCTTCCGCCAGCATTTCTTGCTGAGTTTCCCGTCAGGCTTTGGCCTTGGCGTATCCTCTGGCCTGGCCTCTAACTCCTCCATTGATATTTCCATCATCTCCTCCTTATCTTTCTCCGATTCTTTCTCTTCTTGTTCATTCATCACGGCCCTTCTTTGAGCCCTTCTTTGCTTTCTCCCGGGTGGATTTGCTTCTTCCACTGGCATCCTCCTAGCTGGCTGTTTCAGGGTTGTCAAATAGCATGACTTTGCTGCCTCCTGGTTCCCCCTCAGCTTAGCTGTCGTCCCCTCATTGGTGACGTACAGCATTGTCAGATGATAAGTGGAAACGATACCTTGGACATCATGTATCAGAGGACGTCCCACTATGGCATTGTAGGCCCCAGGAACGTCTACCACCAGAAATTCAGTCATGACATCCCGGACTTCATTGCCGTCTCCTATCCGGACCGGGAGGCTCACCAAACCCTCCGGAGTTACAGACGCCCCGGTGAACCCAATTACAGGATATCGGACAGGCTTCAAGTATTCTCGTCCTATCATCAATTTTTCGAACGTTGAGAGATACAGGATGTTAGCTGAGCTTCCACCGTCTACCAGGATCCTATGGACCAAACAGTTCGAAATTCTTAACGTGACCACCAGTGGGTCATCATGAGGGAAAACCACATGCTCCGCGTCTTTAGTGTGAAAGTCATTGCCGGCATGGCTGGCGGATGCCTCCATTTCATGCTTTCATTGAAATTGACTTGGTGCCTGAATTCTTTCAGGCTGGCTTTGGCTCCATTCACACTACCTCCATGAATAGGTCCGCCACTGATGACGTGAATTTCACTGATCCTTGATTGAACGTTCTTGTTGATGGTTTTACCAGATCTCCTTCTTTCGTCTGTGCTTATATTGGCTGAAATAGCCTCTTCTTAAAAATCTTCTAGATTATCTTTCAAGTGACGACAATCTTCCGTGACATGGCCGTGATCCCCATGGAAATCACACCATTTGCTTTTATCACGATTTTTGTGGAACATAGGTTTAGGACGCTGCCATTTGTCGCTATCCTTGTTCTTCAAAAAGATCTGACTTCTTGAGGTAGTCAGTTGGGTGTACGCGTCAAATCTTCTTTGCCTCACCTCCTTCCCGAACATTCCTTTCACGATCCCTACGATCGCGGTCATACCTCTCACCATCCCTTTCTCGTTCGTCCCCTTTTTACCATATGCGACTCTTGTCGTCTATCATCTCGGGGCGATCAGATTCACGGCCCTTATCTTTCTTTTGCTTATCCTCTTTCTTCTCAGATTCACGGTTACCCACAGCTTTGTCAAACTCCTCCCCCCTGATATAATCATTTGCTTTACCCAGGACGGGACCCAGAGTGGTGTAAGATTTACGACCCAGATAATTTCGAAATGGTGACCCCTCCTTGAGGCCAGTCATCAAGGCTAGCACCGCTACATCTTGCTGTAAGCGTGGAATTGAAACGGCTTCAACATTAAAGCGACCGATATAGTCCCTTAAACTTTCGTTGGCCCCCTGCTTGACAGATAACAGCTCTCCCGTAGTACGCTCGTGGCGTCTATTACTGACAAAATGAGTACTGAATGTGGACGACAACTGGGAGAAGCTAGAAATGCTACCTGGCTTTAGACTTTTGAACCATGTCTGGGCTATGCCTGTCAATGTGGATGGGAAGACCTTGCACCATATGGCATCCACATCAGTGTAAAGGAACATGTGGCCTTCATAAGCAGCCACGTGGTCATCTGGATCCGAAGTGCCATCATACTTGGAGGTTGGCATCTTGATTCTCGTCATTGGATGATTCAAAATATCCATAGTGAAAGGGGAGAGCTTAGGCTTAATGAGTAGGTGACCCCCATCGAATAGTTACTAGCGCCTGAGGCACTGTACTCACGACGGGAGCCACCCTGGGCCTCTTCCTCTGAATGATACAATTCTTCTGTTTCCAAAATGTCTTCTTCATAGTTTGACTGATCAATCCTTTTCTCCATCTCTCGTCCACTAGGGTTCAAAGATCGCATTTTTCGAAGAGGGGTGCCGTCCGTGTTCCTACCGGCCGTGGCCAGTGGTCGCTTACGTGCACCGCCAGCAGGTTGATTGGGTGTGCTCTGTTGGGGGTTGGCAGTCAACATTTGAATGAAAGAAGCTACAGTTTGCAGCTGCTCAGGGAGAATTGACTTAGCTGAGCTAAATTGAGAGGTACGTTACTATTTGGGTCTGTCCCTCGGGAGATTGGTAGTTGAATTGTGGGTTTCCCATCGCCCCAGTGATGACTGGCTGCGACGAGGTCTGGCCGACATCCTTATCCTTGGATCCTTGATTTGTGTTGTTTACGTCACCCATGGTTGCTTCTTTGCTAAGGTTGGGAGGTCCCCTCCTTCTAGCGCCAAGTTGTTTCGGTTAGAAACAGTTAGCGTCCTCGCAAGAGTCCGCCAAGTCTCGAGAGCTCACGTCCTTGCTGAAAAGCTGCACAGGATGCAAACGTAAACTACCCTCGGGTGGTTTTGAGGAAACCCCCTCCGACGCTCAAGTCAGATATTTGGACCACTAGGATGTAGAGAGAGAAATAAGAGAGAGAGAGATAAGCTATTTTCAGTGTGTAAGAGAATGTACCTGCAGAATAGTACCATTGGGGTATTTATAGATGTACTATTCCTCTGACAGGACGTATAATCCTTTGACACGTGTAGGGCTATGACGCATTTGACAGGTGGGAAGATTCCCTCTATTTTGTCTTGTTAGGCGTCCGCCAACACTGTCGGTCCTAGGGGATGAACTGGCTCGAACGGTGCTTTTAATGGTTTTATCGTACTCGCGTCCGTAATCTCATTCGCGGCCATAGATGAGAGGGCCGCTAATGACCTTGGGTTATACCCATACACTTAGATCCGAAAAATGATAATTAGATATGAATCCAATTAGAGATGGAGCTCACATAAGATCCAGAGACTTTAATCCGAATATTTAGAAATTGCATTACAATCAAATGATTATTTTTTCTTTATTGAAATCAAGCCAAAATAATATCATATTTTTTGCATCCTTTTTATATTAATAGGGCCTGTTCTGCCCAACTTATTTTCAGCCCAGTTCAGTTCAACTCCATTCTTTTATAACCATTTTGTTAAATATTATTATTATGTTGGTCTAATTTATTTTACTAATTACTCTTATTATTATTATTATTATTATTATTATTATTATTATTATTATTATTATTATTATTATATTATTATTATTATTATTATTATTATTATTATTTATTTATTTTTATATCATTATTATTAAGTATTATTTTTATTATTTCTATGTGCTATCATACTAATGTCATTAATGGTGACCTTACCAATATATCAGACGTGCTCAGATTATGTAGATATCGAGCCAGTAATTCCGAGTCGGTATGGATGGAAATGTGATGGTATCCTTGTTTGGTGGCCCAAAGTAAAAGCTGAAAAATATGCTTTAATCTCTATTGCAAGAGCGGACGTTGAATAAACCGCCTCACCATGCGCCTAACGAGATTGTCTGTTAAGAGGGGTGGCAACCTAAGCAATACTCCCGTTTGAGGTTACCAAGAACCGTCAATTTGAACATTTACCGCTGGAGCACCCCATAGATGTTGGCCTAGACTAGCGATCGCGAATCCTGGTGGAACGAAAGGTGCATGGTGGTGTGGATGGGTCGTCTGAGAATAGATCTTTGCTACTGAAAAGTCCGGTGTTTCTCCATTCCTAGTTGTGTAGCTTGTTGCATGCCTAAACAAATAGTTGGGATGCCTCGAAAAATCTAACTAAATCTCATACACCAGTTAGCGCATAACGTGTCTATGAAAGTAGGGATCCTTGTCCCCATCAGGTCCATCCTCTTTGCAAAATCAAAATAACCACATAATTATCCATACTCTTACGGCCCGTTTGGTTGTTGGTTATAAATGGTGGTAATGGGAATGAATTTGTGTGTAAATTTATGAAGAATATTATGGCCAATTCCCAAGGTAATGCTAATTTATCCTAAAGTGTTCATTTTCCTTCTTGAATTTTCATTCCCATCCAATACCAACTTGTAGGTAGTAATGAGTGGTAATGAAAATTCCTTCCCCTTGAAGACAAAAACACAAGTTTAGGGGTGAGATTGCTTGCCCATAAAGAAAAAATGCTTCCCCATGGAGATTTTAAGGGTGCTTTCCTAATACAATTACACTTAAAATTTATCCCCATTACCACAATTTATTAATGACTACCAAACGGGCTGTTAAGGGAATGTGCCCATCTAACATGGAGAATATAATTAATGGGATAGTGAACCAGGCTCGAGAGATTGAATCACATAGTCGGAATGTATGTTGAACCTCCTTCATTGCTTCACCGCAGAATTCGGGAAAGTCTCAAAGCCTCCAATACCCCAACGAGATAAATTGGCATTAACAACGATACTGTTGTGCCATATCTTCTAAAGAAACACAGTTTCCACTATGCTATAATGCTCAAATCCCACAAGATACAGAAGATTTTCTTATCCTGTGGTAGTTTCATGCTGTTATTTTCCTGTAATATCTTTAGTACGGCGTAACCTCTACTTGATGCAAAATTGAGTTTAGGAATCCTCTACTTGAAGCCCTTGTAGTTTTCAATTTTTCATGATTTTGTATTGTAAGTATAACAAAAAGAAAATGATATATAATTATAAATATCATTTTATCTCATCTATTTATTTAATAGCATACGAACACGTTGATTTTTGTGCGAGTGTATGCGCCATTCGTGGCTTCTTCTGAACTGCAATATACCATGTTTGTCATTGTGATAAGGAAAATTTGGTAATAAATTATATTGGCTTTTTGTTTTGTATCAAGTTATTGATATAAATTACCTTTTTCTTAATTTCTTTTTTAAATTTCACTGCCTTTATGTTTTAAATTTTAAGTAAGTGTGTTATATTTTCTATCCATCATTCCCCAATTCTTAAGTTAGGGGATTAATTAATAAGAATCTTATGTGCAAGGAAGTCGGTTCTCGATGTAATGTTGTGAAAAATGGTTCTAGAGAGAGAAACTCTCTCTTCTCTCTAAAACCAATGGAACAGTAACTCTGAATTTTTCATAGAATTCTTCGCACCATGGCTAGGAAAACTAATGAGAAAAATCAGGGTAGTGATCAAAATAAGGGGAAGATGAAAGCTAAAGGTCCATCATCGGACTCTCAAGCTCTACGAACAAAATCAATGGATGAAATTATGGGTATTGAGGCTCTTGATTTTGGATTAGGGATTGGTGAAATCCTAACTCCAAAAGCTTCACTATAGCATTTGCAGAATCAATCGGAGATTCGACACACGTTTAATGAGTGGCTTCAATCCATTCATGATCAATCTGGAAAATCAGTTCATCATGAAGCTGGAGGAGGCAGTAGAAGATCAGGTAACTTACCTATCTTACAACCATATCCTGATGTTGATGATAATAGTTGTGATGATGTAAATGAAAATGTTGAATTACCTGTATTATCTGGAGTAAATGCTGGAAATAGTATTGGAACTGAACCAGTACATATTGAGAAGGAGGACATTGAAGAAGAGATTAATTTCTGGAGTTCTTCTCTGATTTGTTACGTACTAGGGGACAATCCACCAATACAGGTGATGGAGGGTTTTATAAGAAGGATATGGAGACAGTTTGGAGTGGATAAGGTGGTTTTAGTGAAGAGAGGAGTGTTTTTGATCCGATTGAAAGCTATGGATTCTCAAGACAAAATCCTGGAGGGACACTATTTCTTTGACAACAAGCCAGTGATAATGAAAGCCTGGAAGGAAGATATGGACATGGAGAAGGAGGATTTGAAAACCCTTCCTGTGTGGGTGCAGTTGAAGTTGCATCTCAAGTATTGGGGGGAGAAATCTTTGCATAAGATTGTATCACAATTAGGTGATCCAATCAAGAGAGATGAAGCAATTAGGAATAAAGATAAAATTCAGTATGCTAGAGTATTAGTGGAGGTTAAAATTGATCAGCAATTCCCAGATGTTGTTCAATCAAGAGAGATGAAGCAATTAGGAATAAAGAACTGACAGAAGTTCCTGTTACATTTGAATGGAAGCCAACCCAATGTCATCATTGTAAAGGCATGGGTCATACCATTCAGCAATGTAGAGTAAAGCAAAGGCAAAAAGTCTGGGTTCCTAAAGCTACCAAGCCTGTAGAGGCAGAGAAAGTAGTAGAGAAGGTGGGAGGGCAGCAACCAGAAGGTATTGTGGAGAAGCAGAAGACTAATTCACCTAAAGAAGGAACACTAGAGGTGGATCAAGAAGGATTTCAGAGAGCATTGCGGCAAATCAGAGTCAGGACATCATTGAATGTTCCAACAAGCACTAGGAATTTATTCCAAGTGTTTAATGAGGATGCATTACAGATGGATCCAGAGAAAGAAGAAGTGAAGACAGCAGAACCAGGAGTAGGGGAACCTTCTCCAATTCCTTGTGGATAAGGTATTATGCTGGAAGGTAAGAGGCATTAACAATAGCAGGAAGCAAAAAGATGTATATAATTATATACATAAGCTCACTGCAGGTATTATTTGCCTCTTAGAAACCAAGGTTAAGCCTATGAACCTTGGAAGTCTCTATCAAAAAGTGTTTAAGAATTGGTGTTTTACCACTAATTCTTGTTATCATCCTGGAGGAAGAATTATCCTGGCTTGGAAGTCTGGTAGCTTTCATCTAAATGTCTTGTTTGCAACTAGCCAAATGATACACTGTCTCATTCAACCAGTACATGGGAATCAAGGATTTCATTTTACCTTCATTTATGGTTTTAATGAGAGAGAGAAGAGAGAAATTTTATGGGAACACTTGAAGCAAGTCTAAGTTACATCACCTTGGATGATATGTGGTGATTTTAACTGTGTGATGAACACAGATGAGAGAATAGGGTCTCAAGTAAGAGAAAGTGAAATGAGGGAGATGAAGAGTTGTATGTTGCAATGTGGGTTACAAGATATAAAGAGTTCTGGGGTACTAGCTAATCTCACATGGCAAGAAATGTTTCCTTCAGCTGAGGCTAGTTTCCATAATGAAGGTGAATTTGATCATTCACCAATGGTCCTATCAGTGTATCCTGATGTTAGAGATGGCAAGAGGCCATTCAAATACTTCACAATGTGGAAGCAATCTCCACATTTTGAAGCCAGAGTCAGAGCTGCTTGGGAGATGGAAGTTCATGGCACCAAGATGTTCAAAGTTGTGCAAAAGTTAAAAGCAGTAAAGAAAACTTTGAAAGAGTTAAATAAGGAAAGGTTTACTGATATCCAGGCTGTAGATCTAAGGGCTCACAGAGAAATGGTAGCAGCTCAGCAGAGAATGCATGCCAACCCTAGAAATCACCAGATTGCACAAGAAGAACTCATAGCAGTGAGAGAGTATCAAGATAAACATAAAGCCTACATTGCATTTCTATCTCAGAAAGCAAAAAGTGCTTGGATCAAGGAAGGGGATGAAAACACATCACTATTTCATCAAAGCATTAGAGAAAGAAAAGTAAAAAACCAGGTGTATGGCATATTTGATGCTCAAGGTAATTGGCAGGACACGCATGAAGGTGTAAATAATGCATTTTTGAGCTACTATGAGTCTTTATTAAGTAAAGACCATGGAAGCAGGGTTGCTGTGAATAGTCAACTAGTGCAAGAAGGTCCTGTCATCACACAAGTACACAGGGAGATATTGAATGCTCCTTATACTGTGGAGGAGGTTAAGAAGGCTCTCAAATCAATCCCAGGCAATAAAGCACCAGGAGCTGATGGATTTGGGACTTACTTTTATAGTGATGTTTGGGCAATAGTAGGTGATGAAGTTGTAGAAGCTGGTTTAGATACATTGCAAGGAGGTAGTATTCTAAAACAGTTGAATCATACTATCCTTACCTTAGTTCCTAAAACTAAGTGCCCTCATAATGTGACTGAATTTAGGCTTATAGCCTGCTGTAATACAATCTATAAATGTATTACTAAGGTGATTTGTGGGAGATTAAGGCAAATTTTACCTGATCTCGTCATGGAGAATCAAAGTGGCTTTGTTTATGGAAGATATATTGTGCACTATATCATGGTTTTACAGGATCTTGTTAAGCATTATGGAAGGAAACAAGTGGTTCTAAGCTATACTATGAAGATAGACCTGCAGAAGGCCTATGATACAGTTAGTTGGGAATTTATGAGGGAAATGCTCATTGCGTGCTTTGGGGTTTCCTGCAACATTTATCAAGCTAATTATGTCTTGTGTTACAACTCCAACCTTCTCAATAATGCTTAATGGCAGCATGAGTGGTTTTTTTAAATCATCCAAAGGTTTGAGACAAGGTGACCCAATATCACCTTTACTCTTTGTATTATGCATGGAGTACTTGTCAAGAATATTGACAAAAATGACTACACTAGAGAAGTTCAGATTTCATCTTAGGTGCAAAGAAATGAGGTTAACTCATCTCTGCTTTGCAGATGACCTCATATTATGTTGCAAGGGTGAGTTTGAATCAATATACTTAATGCTAAGAGCTTTTAAACTCTTTTCAAAAGCATCTGGGCTACAGGCTAATACACACAAATCAACTATGTATTCTTGTGGTATGGATCCTAATGATAAGCAAAGAGCTGTAGAAGTTTCAGGATTTGTACAAGAGAATCTTCCATTTAGGTATCTGGGGGTACCTATCAATGCAAGAAGAATTTCAGCTGCACAGTGTGAGGCTCTTATAGAGAAAATGACAGGAAGAATTAGTGTGTGGAGTTCCAAAAACCTATCGTATACAGTTAGGGCACAACTTATTAATTCAGTGCTTCTTAGCTTGCATATGTATTGGGCTCAGGTTTTCTTATTGCCTAAGCACATATTGAAACAAGTCTGTAGCATATGCAGATGCTTCTTGTGGAGTGGCCAATATTACTCTCAAAATCCAGGTGTTGTGGCTTGGGATGCATTATGTAGGCCTAAATCAGTGGGTGGACTGGGCTTCATAAATGTCATGCTATGGAATATAGCTTTTATTGGAAAGTATGTGTGGGCAGTTGCAACCAAACAAGACAGTGTATGGTTGAAGTGGATAAATTCAGTGTATTTGAAGAATAGCAGTTGGTGGACATATACACCTCCACTGAGTGCTAGTTGGTACTGGAAGAAGGTATGCAATAATGTAAAAGAAAGATTGAAGCTGTTATATACTGAGCAGGAAATGAGACAAATGACTTCATACTCAGTCAAGGCAGTGTATGAGAAACTTTGCATTGAATTCACTGATGTTCAATGGGATGTTGCTGTATGGAATAGGCTCAGAGTTCCTAGACATAGGTTTATAATGTGGTTAGCTGTTCAAGGGAGGTTACAGACAACAGCTAGGCTGGCTAGGTGTGGTATAAGCTCATCTGATCTTTGCTAATCGTGTGCATATGGACCTGAAACTCATCAGCATCTCTTCTTCACTTTTCCTTATAGTGAAGCATGTTTGAAGTAGATAATGGATTGGGTACAACTACAATCTCCACCAGCAGATATGGAACAGATTATAAGTAGAATCCAGCAAAGTGGCAGGAATAGATTTTAGAGAAATGTAATGCTAGCCAGTCTAAGTGCTTTAATATATGTTATATGGAGTTGTAGAAACTTAGCTTACTGGGAGCAATATATCCGAAGGATAGACATAAGTGTGAAGCAGGTTAAAGACCTTACTAGAGCAAGAGTAATGGCTGTATTACCTAAGTAGATTACTAGGTCAGACTATCAATGGGTTGTAATGTTGTGAAGTGTTATTAGTGACTATGTTGGTCTGTTTCCCCTTCTAGGTTAGGGAGTCCAACCTAGTTGGTTTGCCTTCCTTTTAGGGGATTAGGTTGTAATTGTTGCTTCATTAATCTACTTACTTAGCAAAAAAAAAGTCGATTCTCGATTTATTTGAAGACTATGCTTTTGGTTTAGGGTTTAATGATGGTGTCAAAATAGGTTCTCAAACAGGTTATGGGCATACCCAAGGCGAACCAGGTCAGACCCGAACAGGTCAGGATTCTGTCAGTCAATGTCCGAGGTCATGATTGGTCAGGTTTTGTTCAACTGGGTCGATCACATTTGAATCATGGGATTGTCGGGTGCCGTACCATACAAGTCGATCCATTATCAAGTATGATCGCTTGTGGACAATTTTTAACCGGGTTTGCGCAAATCGTATTTGGGTTTCATGTAAGCTTGGGTCGAGTCAAGTGTACTCAGGTTGAATCACTAATGACGACCTTAGTTCGATCATTGTGAAACATCGGGTCCATTTGCTATTGAACGTTAATTCAACTTCGGTTGACTCGTTGTCGGGTCATTTTTATTTTGTAATGGATTTTGTAAACGAATCTCTTCTTTTTTTGTTTCAAGCGTGTTTTTTTCAAAAGCTTCACGCGTCTCTCAGATCTAGTCCCCACTTCCCTAACGTTCTTTTTTCTTTTTTAAAAAAAAAAAAAAACTTAAAATTATTTTTTAAAAGTGGGGGGCATCTCCCCATGTCCCCCCTGCTGGCTCCGCCAATGGGTGCCGATCAGGTCTGGAGACTGACCCTCACAGGTCGAACCAAGTTCAAGTCAAGTTAGAATCAGGTTGACCCAATAGTCAGATCTGTTTCTGACACTGCTTATGTTGGCATGCATTGAATAAGAGAAGGTTGCGACATTATAATTAGGCTTGTTGCTATCAATTGGAAAGGATTTCTACAAGGTAGAATTTCCGATTGAAAATTAGGATTTATAAATTGAGGGAGAAATAGGATTACTTTAGCTCTCGAAAATGTGATTTTTTCTTCTCACAATGGGTAACTTGAATAGTTTGAACTAAGTTTAATTTGTAACTAGTTATTAGGCCCGGGCTATGTCCCGGGTAAGAAAAAGTTTCATTTATTGATTTTAATATTTTATGATAATAACACTAAATACAGCTTAGCCTAGTGGTTAAGACTTTATATATGTACTTGAGGTCTCGGGATCAAACCCTATATTACGTAATTTCTAAAAAAAAATTATTGACATGAATTACATGAACTAAAACTCCCTAGGGAGAGCACCATGTGGCACAGTTTCTGATATATTTGTATAGATTGTATTTTAGGTAGTATATGTGTTGCTTTCCATAGACGACATTATTATAGTATTATTGCAGGAGCATATTGAAGTCTTAGATAACTGAAGATCCAAGAAGGTGGGTAAGTTTTTTTTTTGACAATGGAGAAGCATGCAGAAATTAAAACCTATTTGTTGTGAATTGCGAACAAGTTCGAGCACATAGATGAGCTATATCATGCGCATTTCGAACTTGTTGGCGATTCACCTTCAAAAGGAAACACCATGAAAAGGATATTGCGAGTTGTTTTATCTTGTTAATAGTCCAGTAGATCGTAGTGGGTACTGCCAAAGGAGATTGTAGCGCGGTAATCAGGTTTGAGCAATTCGTTAGGAATGTGATATGCCGCAAATTGTGTGAAACAGCCCATTGTAAAGCATGCAGAAAGGTTTGGCATTCAGCATGGAGTGCTGAGGTAGCAAGGCCATATCTACCGCCTCCATTAGCCACTAGTTGTAATGGTGCAGAGGTCCATTGCAAATTCCAAGCGCTACCCATAATTCCTGTTTCTTTCTTCCATGCAGCATCAAAAGTGATTATATATTGTGGCTGGCTGGTTTTGGTTGCCCCTAGATGAACCCCGAGGAAGCCTGGCGGATACTGCATAGTTTGTTCCGGTGGGTGGAGAAACCGTAGATTATTAAAACAAGGTAAGGTTGCAAGTTGAGATTCGACCTCAGCAAGATCCTGAATTTGTCGAATAATGCGAGCAACATCAGGGTCCATATTGCGAAAGATGCGATCATTTCTATGCAACCAAATGCTCCAAAGAGTCCAAATAAACTTCTTTAAAATTGATCCATGTGGCCCATCCTCGCTATGAAGAAGCAGGATATGTGTAGCAACCCAGTCAGAGCAGGTGACTGGGGTACTATGTGGGTTTTGAAAAGGAAGATGGCACTGTTGCCAAGTGTTATGAGCTAGAGGGCAATCCTGAAACAAGTGCTGCAATGTTTCAATTTCATGGGTGCAAAGATCGCAAGTAGGGTTAACCGGCACCCTTTGTTTGAGTCGCTGTTCTTTTGTAGGTAGCTTATCCAGTAGAACACGCCAGATAAAAAATTTCCATTTCGGTAGAATAGGAAGATGCCATAAAATCTTAAACACCTTTCTGTTCTCCTCACTTAAAAAACGAGGATTGGGCGCCTGTCTCTGAAGTAGACATGCATAGGCGGTTTTTGACGTATAGTGGCCCGATGGATGATGAGCCCAGAACATGAAATTTCCAGTTGATGTAGCAGGTAGCTCCATTGATAAAATGTCTTTGCTGTCTTTGAAGGAGAAAAAAGTCCTTACCAAAGTCGTTTTCCACACATGATTGTCCACATCAATGAAGTCACTAACCTGAGATTGTGTTATCTGACGCATGGTGACTGAGCTCTTTGCAATAGGGACGCGACCATAGAGCCGAGCCGAAGAGAAGGTTTTCAAAGAATTCCCATAACCTAGTTTCCAATAGCAATTTTTAAAAAGTTGCCAACTGCAAGCCTTTGAAGCCCCAAGATCATTGTGCACCTAGTTTGCAAACAAATTTACCAACAGATAGAGCAAGATGCTTAATGGCTTGGTAACATAGCGACATCAAACAGGTAGGTTTTGTGTAAATGTACCACACTTTTTTCATGAGGAAAACTTGGTTGAGAACCTGGATGGAACGAATCCCTAAACCACCTAAACCTTTTGGTAGAGGGACCTAGTCCTTCTTAACCCAATTGATACCTGATTTATCTTTATTTGACCATAAAAAAGCCATGATCATAGCATCTAGACGATTTGTGATAGAAATAGGAATAGTAAAAGAAGATAAAATATGGGAGATCATAGCTATGATGACAGTATTAATAAGAATTACATTTGTAGGCATGGAGAGAAGGAGGCTATTCCAGCTTAACAATTTATGCGATATGACATCAATAAGAAAGTGAAAATGGCTGCCTTTTTATTGTTGGATATCCCAAAGGAATTCCAAGATGAGATGACAATGTTTCACTATGATCCATATGCAAAAAATCCTTGAAATCGATTTTGGATGTCGTTGAGGTATTAGGGCTAAACTTGACATAGGATTTATGAAAATTAATTTTAGAACCCGAAATTAAGCAAAATCGGTTATTAAGTGAAGCGAGATACCTACAAGCAGCTGGGGAGGTTTGAAAGAAGTGGAGGGCATCATCAGCAAAAAACAAATGTGAGATTGAAGGGCTCCGACGGCTTACTCTAATGCCCTTGAATAAACTGAGGTTCTCCCCTAGAGTGAGCATTCGGGAGTAAATATCCATACACAGAATAAAAAGGTATGGTGACAGGGGGTCACCTTGGCGCAGTCCACATTTTGGATAGAATGGCTGCGAGAGGTGGCCATTCAGCAGGATCTTAAAAAGAAACCGAAGTGACACATTGCATAATCCATGTCACCCATCTGACAGGGAACCCATAAGCTTGTAGCACTTTTCCCAGAATGGTCCAGTACACTCTATCACATGCTTTATTAAGGTCAATCTTCACTGCAGCATACAAATGAGTTGTAGTCGTTTGGCGGTTAATAAAGTGAATTAGCTCATGTGATAGTAAAACATTGTCTGTCGTACTACGCCATGGAACAAAAGCATGCTGATATGGGGAGACCAGTGAAGATAGGATTGGTTTCATTCGAATGACCAGACACTTTGCTATGCATTTGTAAATGGTGTTACAGAGGCTAATCGGGCGCAATTGTGAGAAATCTGTAAGATTAGGGACTTTATGTAACATTACTAGTAGCGTGTTATTCCATGCTCTAAGAAGAAACCCATTCTGAAAAAAAACCTTGGACTGCTTCAATTATATCATTACCAATGAGATCCCAATGGATTTTATAGAATTCAGCCGTAAACCCATCCGGACCTAGAGATCTAGAATCAGCAATCGAGAACATAGCATGTTTAATTTCGTCAGCACTAAAAAAATGCATTAGACTTGCCTGTTGCTTCTCATTTAGTACAGGTAGATCAAGCTCTCTTAGCACTTGATTAATTTCATCTTCACTACTAGTGGTGCTGGCATTCGAGAGCACAATAGACATAATATGCTACGAGTCAGTTGTCCAAATCCCATGGACATCTTTAAGAGAGATAATATCATTTCTTATCCTTCGTTTGCGAATTCTGGAATATAATAGATGGGAGGGACAATCCCCAAGTAACGTCCATTGATGCTTCATGCGTTGATTCCAATATAAGAACCCTTTTTCCAAATGCGGTTGTGTTGATATGATGGATTGTAGATAATCCTGACCACTGGTGATGTTATACACTCTTTGACCTAGTAAAGCCAGGGTGTCACTCATTTGCTTCCAGTTTATCCCATGTGTTTTCTTATGATTTAAACACCAATGTCTTAGTTTTGCTGGAGTAGACCAAGTTTTTGTTGTAAAACATCAGTGAACCATGAAAATGGAGCGAACAAACCTCCTTAATAATTACACAACAGAGTGTAGTTGTAAACACCATGCTTCTATTTCATAAGGTCGTTTAGAAGCATGGTTCTGATCAAAGGTAGTGTAAACTATTGCTGCATGATCTGAACACAAGATAGACACATGATAAAACTATGTGATTTGGAAATAAAGTGGGCCAGGAAGCAGAAGCATATGCCCTATCTAGTCTTTCCATGAGTAGTGCAGGCCCTAATTGTTTATGTGTCCATGTAAAACGTGGACCTTGAAACGGAACTTCTACCATATTGGATTTAAATCTCTAGTTTATGAAATCATTCCACCCACGTATAGTACTAGAGCCACCAAGTTTATCTTCATATTTCTCAACTTGGTTAAAATCCCCAATAATCATACAGTAATTCAAGGGGGATAAATATTGGAGAAGGATGTCCCATACTTCAGACCAGTCTTGAACCATAGGAGCCCCATACAAAAAAACATACATTCCATTGAGTCCCCATTTGATCCAGATACATTACATAAGATGAAATTTTGACACACATGCATGATAGACACATGAAAACTAGTAAAACCTAGAACTACTAAGCCTCCTTTAGATCCTAAAGCATCAATTCCAACAACAAAATTAGGATTCAAGTGGCTAAATTTTGCTTGAGCTAAACTAACTGAAGTCTTTGTTTCTAATAAGAAAATAAACATAGGATGATGCGTATGATAAAGCCAAAAAAACGTACGCATAAGCAAGGGAGTTTTCATTAGAAATTCCCCTTGCATTCCAGGAGATAATCTTCATAAGAACCTTGTAGGTTGTATAAGGTCAGCCCCGACACCTTCAGGAGGAGAAAGAGAGAGCACCATAGAGAATTGTAACTCCATGTCTTCATTTCCATCAACAGGGTTTGCAGCATAGGTTGATGCTTCATTCTGACACTTAAATTTTTTGAGAGTAGGAGGAGAGTCAAGTATTGTAGGCCTTTTCTTATTACTTCCTCCGTTTCAAAATAAGTGCAACATTTGCATAGTGTTTACTATTCACAGTTTAAACTTTAATTAGCTTTGGTGATTTATATTTTAGGAAAAACATAGTCATGTGGGATCTTGTTAGATTCGTCTGAATGTGAATTTTTTTAATATCAACTTTTTATAATTTTTACTTATTGATAATTGAAGATATTAACGGTTAAAATAATGCATTGGCAAACGTGAAAACAAGAAGTGTTGCACTTATTTAGAAACAGAGGAAGTATTAGATATCTTAGAGGTTATTTCAGGTACAACTTCTACACCAAAGTCGTCCGCCATAGTGATGTAAGTGATAGATTTTGGCTTGAACTGGGTTTTACCTTGATGTTAAAACCACCTTTACCTTCCCATCTTTCCCATTTAATTCGACAACGTTTTAAAGCCCAGTCTGTGTCGACATAACTTGGATGTAAAGAGTCAATGCTCGCACCCACCGATTTACTCCTGGGTAAATCTGGTGCCCTTCTTTTCTTCCTGGGCCAGAGAGTAGTGGAGATATGGTATCCATACAAATTAGAGTGTACCTGTGGCAATTGTTGCGCATTAGAAGCATTTGCTTCCTCCATAGGTCTTTCTGGGGACGAGGACGAATTTCCCGTTGGTGAGAAATGAGATGTAGGCGAGTGACTAAAGGGAGATGGATGCACTCTAGCCCTATGATGAAAGGAATGCAACATTGCACGTAGGTGTTGTCTTGCATGAGAAAGAGAACCTGATTATGGGATAATACTAATAGGTTGTATTGGCGACGAGGGTCGTCAAGATTGCATGACTTGAGGTAAGGCAGAGCTTTGATGCACAACTTCTTGGAGAAGACCCGAGTTATTAGGCTCTGATGTCCCTTGCAACAAAGGTTCATGAGGCATAACTTGTGGGTCCCTAGTAGGCTGCTGTCCCTAAGCCTCAATACCCAACACTTGAAAGAGCGTTTGACGCGTGTGGGCTTGAGTATTAGATGCCTCATCTTGGAGCTGAGGCCCAGATGTAGACTGTGTTGGAAGAGTAGTGCGAGAATGAGAAAGGTAGAATTATTCATATAGATCAGAAGATAGCCCAAACCTGCGCCCCGGAGACTGGATTTAGCTCTTCAGTGCGGTCCCTTGAAGGCATGACTGTGGTATTTTCTTGGGCCTCCGAGAGATTGGGCTGGTCCCCATCAAAGTTTTCTTCACCTGAGAAATAGGGATCAGACCCCTCAGAAAACGAGCCAGAAGGAAACCCTTGGTTCCCAGAATTATCATCACTATCAGAAGGTGAATAAGGGCGATTTCGAGGATGATCCTCTTGATCTTCAATATGTTGTAGGAGATTAACTTGCATGTTCCTAAAACGGAACCGATCCGGGAGTCCCCTCAATGAGATTGGTATAGTAGGCCAAGTTCATGGGCCCATAAAGAACTCGTCAACCTAATTGTTCCAAGTCAGCTACCCGAATACGAATACGGCGGTGCGCTTCATAATCAGAAAGATTAGAAGACCACGTATAGTGCTCTGCACAACCGCACTTTTTACAAAATTTAAAGACCCCTTCGTAACGAAAATAAACCCAAATTACCTGGGAATCATAAAGAGGTAAGAAGCAACCTGGAATGAGAGGCTTGGATAGATCAATCAACATTAGTGCACGAAATTCTAATTCATTCGGGGTATCTGTTGTTTCATACGGCATAGTTTCAATGAACCCTACATGGCGCAAAGCTTGCATGGCCCATGCATTAGATAAATATCCCAAAGGGAGCCCAGCAACTCGAACCCATATGCGTGCATGATGAAAATTGATACTTTGTGGAACAATAGACCAATGACAGGCCCGAAAAGTGATAATTCGGCCATCAATAACGGTCGTATGCTCTTGTAATAATGCTTCCATATCAATTTGATGATTGTATGTAAAGATATAGTAATCCCTAGTTTTGTGGACATTTATTGAACCACGTTTAATCCGTTGTGCATTTATGAGACCTTGAACCAAAGTTGGTGCTGGAGGATTGGGGCCAAAGAAATGCCCTAGAACTGACAAGTTCCAATTTATACGATTTGAAGAAGAAGGATCAGGGGGAGGTTCAATTAATGCCCCATACGAAAATTGCGGAACTCATTAGCACCTTGCATGTTGATAAAAGTGAAATAAGTGAGAAGGGAGTGTAGAGGGTTGAGGATGACAGGACAGGGATGAAGAAAAAGTAATGGTAAGGTGAGTACTAAGGAAACTGAAGATAGTGCAATAAATAGGCCAGCAGTGATATTTGTGCAATAATTCTATTGGTGCAATGGTGCATGAAAACCAAATGCAAAAGCTAGATGAACCTATAAAGTTGAAAACCTAGGAGGGGCTATTCTCGGAGAAAGCTAAGCAAGCTGATTGGGGCAGTTAGAAAGTTCTTCTTTCTTCTCAAGAAAAGGTCTGACGCGTGCAGAAAGGAAAAGGAAGATTTGCATGCATGTAACAGTGGGTATATGAACTACTCATCGATGTGAGAGAAGCTCTCGATTTTTAGAGAGAGAAGATTTCTAGATTTGCATGTAAAATTCCTATTGTTGCGACTAAAAAAACGAAGGTGAGTAAGTTAATGAACCTTTGATTGAGGCACTTAAATTCTAATCTTCTTTTATTTTTAGAATTTTTCAATTTCACTTTTGGAACATAATCTATGGCGCTTAATAAATCATAATTTTTAGAATATCCAAGAAGGTGCTTAATAAATCATTAGTGCTTAATAAATCAGATAACTGAAGATCCAAGAAGATGCTTATTTTTAGAATTTTCAATTAACACGATGGTACTTAATAAATCAGAATCATTAAATTAACACTAGCATTACTGATTTATATATATATATATAATATATATATATATATATATATTATATATATATATATATTATATATATTATTATATATTATATATATATATATATATATATATATATATATATTATGTAAGTAAGTAAGTTAATGAACCATGGTTTAGTATCTTCTACATATTTGATTTTTTTATACAAATACAATAACACTAGAACTACATGCACATGATGCATACAATATTATATTAATATTGATATTAACATTAACATAAAAAACTGTTGAAAGACTAAGTTAAGGGTGTAACATTTATGGTGAATATTGATGAGCGTTGTTATTTTTTATTTGCATCGCTCTATTGTAAAGAGTAATGTTTTTCAGAAAGGACTATGTCGAGGTAGGATATGTTATCTTGTATTTGGTAGATAAATTAACAACTCTCCTTTTAAACAATGATCTAGATTATTATTTTTATTTATTTAAAAATACATATATTTATAGGCGTATTTTATGAGTAGTAGTTTAATTTAATTTCACTGGATAATTGAGGTTTTTAGGCATACTATGGTGAGTAATACTTCAATAAAAAAAATTATAAATTGATATTATCTAATGATGTATGCTTATCTCTTAATTATTTATTATTTCAACTGATTGTGAACTCCAAAATATCAAAAAAATAAATATTCCCTAAATATTCTTAAATCTTTTATGTTTGTTACTGCATGTTATTTGAAATTGTTATTACAACTCAGATTTTATATAGTAAGAATCTTGGTAAATATTTGCTTTTATAATTGTTTGAAAATTGATTTAGTCATCAATTTATATTTTCAATTGTGAGTTTCCTCTATTTACAAATTTTTATGTATTATTCTTTTTGGTAATGTTGAACTTTCCTTGGGAGAGAATTAAGAAAATATTTTCTTTATTAGTTTTTGCGAGATTAAGGGTACATAAGTCTTTTCAAAAGGGGACAACATAGCTCCCCTTGGCTCATATAATAAAGATATTACGGATTCTTATCAAATATTTTGTTAAAAGAATATATTTTCACCCCTGTTTTTTGAAATTTTAATCGTTCTCGTATCCGTATCGGTGCTATCTAGAACTGTCTTGGAACAAAAACATTAACCATTAAAAAGAATTTGTAGGCTATATTTTCAATTTCACTTATAATCATCTAAAACAACGTAACGAATCAAGAATTTAATTTTTTAAACAATTCAACTCCCAAATAATATACTACTTCTGTTACTTTTAATAGTTATACTTACTTTTTTACGCATGGCAATGCACTATTTTGAGTCTTTATATCTCTAGTTTTGTATTTGCAAAAAATATAAAAGTCGATATTCTAAAAATACATATCGAGACGAATCAAACGAGATCCTACATGACTATGGGGGTGTTTGACAATTAGAGTTTGGTGCAAAAAGAGAGTTTTGGACCACTATTAGAGTTTTTGCTAGTCAAAAACTCTAAAAGGGGTGTTTGGTAAAATAGAGTTTTAGAGAGAGTTGTGGAACAAAGCTCCTAATAGGAGCTTTTATTTAGAGAATTAGGTACAAATATGTTCAATGCTTTTTTGCCTCTAATAATACTACTACAAATTGTATTAAAATGTCTATAAATGTCATTTTACTCAAACAAATGGCAATAAATTAAACTTTTAGCAATCAGTTGATTGCTACCAAACACATTTATAAAAAAAAGTTGTCAAATCAAGCGTCAAATCTACTGAAGAAAAAGTTAAAACTCTAATAACAAACTCTAATAACAAACTCTAAACTCTAACAGCTAAACTCTATTCGCCAAACAGGGCATATTTTCTCTTAACCATAAATCAAAAAAAATACTCAAAAGGAAATTTGTAAACAGTGCCAAAAGTGAAAGCGTAACTAGTAGAAAAGAACGGAGGTAGTATATACTCGGGCTCCTAACTTCTTGGTCACTCATTCTCAGCAACCTCTTCAGAGCAAACGTGAACCTCATCAGTTATAAAAAATATCTTCATATACAGATGGTAATGAGTTCTGCGACGAATAACGTTAAAAAGATCGAGGATTTGACGAGCAACGGCATCTATAATAAACTCACGTCTGTTGATAAGAAGGCAATCAGATATTTTAGCAGACAAATTCTCAAAACTTAAATCCTTAAGGTCCAGGTGTAGCAACATAGATGCAACATATTGTTCAGTCGAATCGACAAGAAATTCTTGCTGCTCATGATCTGCAGCAGCCAGCACGAAGTAATCGATTTTCTTGTGGTGCACCAAGTCGAGGTGCACCCTTTCGTTGTGGCGGTTAGAGCCATCGTTGCATCTAGGGAAGCGCATCATTTTCTCCTTAATAACTTTGTACTTAAGATTTTTGCTTCGGAGTGAATATGGTGTCATGGTTATATAATGTAACAACTAACAATAATAATAGTTGATTCTTGTTTCTGATGAAAGATTGATTTAAAGGAGTGTGCGTGTAATGGGTATATATAGGGTTTGGGTGTTGGCGAGGAGGTTGCGGACATTAAATAATATTGTAATACAATTTGGAGTTGGAGTCGACCAAAGCCAATTCCAAGTTCAATTCGTAGTCCTAAACCAAAAGAATATATGTTACTCCAAAAGTTGATAATTATGAATAGCTTAACAATGATCTCATGTGTGATATGAAAAAAACGTGTCGGAAACTAGGTATATAATAATTTATATTGCGCATTTAAAATGATTTTATCATATGAAACCTGGCTATATTAGAAAATTGACTATATTATACAAAAAAATGATTACATAAAAGGTGATTATATCGTATAAAAACTAATTATATCAAATGAAAAATAACTATATTAAATGAAAACGGAATATATTATATGGTTTTCGGTGCACGATAAGTTATTATTAACCCGATTTATTCAAGTTTTTTTTTTCTTATATGATATACACTTTCTCCATTTTATATTATTTGACTCGTTTCTATTCGGTTACGCTTGCCAAAGTATAACTTTAATCATTAATTGTCTCTAATTCCTTATAAGTAAAAATTTAATAAGATCGTGCATGACTATATATTTGTTTATGTTGAATTCACAAAACACAGTCAAACGGGAGTTGGTGAATAGCGTGAGCCGTGAAGTCAAAACATTTCAAGCATTTTGAAATGGATCAGAAGAAGCTTTTTTGCTTATATACTCTCTATATCCTCCAATAGATTTCCCATTTTTCTAATGCACGTTTTGAATTGTTAATATATTTGATTATATGTTAGTAAATTTATAAAAATTTGATTTTCCTGAAGCACACAATGAGACGAATTAAACAAGACCCCACATGATTATATATTTTTTTTCTTATATATATATACTGGAAATTCCTTTTGAGGAATTTCTTTACTTATATATAAATAGTGTCCAAATTAAAAATGGAACATCTATTAATAAAAAGAGGAAGTATGATATAGGGCCGTCTCATAAAATTAGAGGCCCTGTGTTAAAATAAATTATAAAGATTAATTATTTTGGTGAATAGAAGAGACAGAAGATTTATAAATGAGGCTTTTTGGAGGATAGGAGAAGAAGAAGAAAAACACCAAATAGAAATTAATCTCTTTTTATATTTGTAATTAGATTTACGGTTTTTTCACCAAGTACCCCCGAATTTTCAAAAAATTCACCTGTTAACCCCCCAAGTTTTCAAAATACATGGGGTACCCCTAAGTTTCAAACTAATACACGGGGTACCCTTAAATGCCCTTAATGACTAATGGCGTTAACCGCTGTTAGTCATTAACCCTAATTACATCTAATTAGCCCTAATTAACCTAACTAAATCTAACCCTAACTCTTAATTTCAAACTTTAATCCTAATCCCTAATTTCAAACCCTAACCCCACTACCACCTAACCACCACCCCCTCCCCTCCACCCACCCCACCCTACCACTGCAGCCCCAACCCCCACCGCAACCACCACCTCTACCGTACCGCAACCACCACCCCAACCGCAGCCCCCATCCTCCCCCACCCCTGCAACCTCGCCAACCCCCCCCCCACCCTTTCGATTTCTCACCCTACCACTGCGCCTCCACACCACCACCATAGCCCCCCCACACCACCACAACTGTGTGCACCACCTCCAGTGCACCGCCGCCCTTCGAACACTAGGAACCTACACCAACGCACGCCTCTTTCCTTCGCTCTCTTCTCGGCTTCGAAACGTTATGCTCTGCTTCTCCCTCCCCTGTTTGCTGCTCGCGCCTTGACGCTGTCGGCTTACGGTCCGGAGCCGTTATCTGAGCTCAGTTCTCCCCCTTCCCTGCTATGCGTTTCTTCCCTAAAAATCGAATGGGTGGGGGCCTGCTGGGTGGCGCGAGGGTGGGGGAGGAGGTCGCGAGGGTGGGCGTGGGGGGGTATCGCGAGGGTGGTGAGGGGGGCTGCGGCAAGTGGGGGATGGTGGGGGCAGGGGTGGTGGGAAGGTGGGGGAGGGGTGGTTAGGTTTAGGGTTAGGGTTTAGGGTTTAGGGATAGAATTAGATGTTAATTAGGGTTAATGACTAACGGCGGTCAACGCCGTTAGTCATTAAGGGCATTTAAGGGTACCTCGTGTATTAGTTTGAAACTTATGGGTACCTGGTGAATTTTGAAAACATGGAGGGTACCAGGTGAATTTTTTGAAAACTCGAGGGTACTTGGTGAAAAAACTGTTAGGTTCCGTTCGTTATTGTTTTTTGTTTTCAGTTTTCAGTTTTTTTTGAAAACTAAAAACCAAAAACTGGAAACTAGAAAAAGTGGTTTTCACTTTTCAGTTGTCAGTTTTCAAAATCATGATGTTCCCAATATATTTGACTAATTTTTTATTCATTATGGGACATATATCATATGACTTTGAAAATCAAAAAACCAAAAAACATAAAACCACAATAGTATTGAACGAGCCCTTAGATTTAGGTTTTCTTTTTTTTTTTTCTTTGGATGGACAACTAATAGAATTGAGCCCTTATATTTTGGGGGTCCTGTGCAGTTGCTCACCTGCACATGACCTTAGCCGCCTCTGTATATTAATAACTGTCTCCAAAAACCAGAAAGGAAAAATTGTTAGAAACTACCTATTAAAAACACTTTTTTAAAAAAAACTACCTTATATCATGTTTATTTTACAAAACTACCTTATAAGTGGAAAAACTTTAAAAAGCACTACCAAATTCTGAATTTACTAACTATGGTTAACTACTCCCTCCAATTATCCCTCTAATATAAGATTATGAAAATACCCCTAAATTCAGTACGTTACAATTATGATATCATCACTTTCTTGATCACTTGATGCTCTATCTCTTCCTCAAAATCAATCCCAAAAAAACCAGCAGTATAAGTGTCGAGTAGAGCAAGCTTTGCACCATCATCAAACCATATTCTTCATCATCATCAACGACATCAATTCATGACCCAAAACCCAATTTCTATCTGCTTTTATTACTCATAATGAAGAATAATTGGTGAAGCAAAAGGTTGGGAAAAATTACACAAACGATTTAAGGGGGTATTCAATAGTTAAATGCCGCTGTGAGGGAAATTAACAAAGAGGGGTTGGGTACTTTAAGGGGTATTTTAGTAATCTTATATTAGAGTGACAATTGAAGGAAATAGTTAACCATGGTTAGTTAATTCTGAATTTGGTAGTGCTTTTTAAAGTTTTTCCACTTATAAGGTAGTTTTGTAAAATAAACATGATATTAGGTACTTTTTTTAAAAAAAGTGTCTTTAATAAGTACTCCAAACATCAAAATGCAACAAAACAATATTATGCTTAATAAGGATGAAGATTTAGTTTGAATATTATTTAAATCTAACTAGATGCGAAGGAAAAAAATTGACTTAGATAAAACAAAAGATAATTAGATATGAATCCAATTAGAGACGAAACTTACGGCTCGTTTGGTAGTTGGTTATAAATGGTGGTAATTGGAATGAATTTGTGTGTAAATTTGTGATGAATCATTGTCCATTCGCATGGTAATGCTAATTTATCCTAAAGTGTCTACTTTTTTTTCTAGAATTTTCACTTTCATCCAATATCACCTTGTAGGTAGTAATGAGCGGTAATGGAAATTGCTTCCCCTTGGAGCCAAAAACACACGTTTAGGGGTGAGATTGCTTGCCCATAGAGAAAAAATGCCTCTCTGAAGATTTTAAGGGTGTTTCCCTAATAACATTACACTTAAATTTCATTCCCATTACCGCAATTTATTAACAACTACCAAATGGACCGTTAAGGTAAAATCAAAGATTTTTATCCGAATATGATTACCACTGCTACCTCATCAATTAATATATCAGAAATTGCATTACAATCAAATGATTATTTTTTCTTTATTAAAAATCAAGCAAATAAAATATCATATTTTTTGCATCATTTTTATATTAATAACATAGTCCATAAATATATCCACATTAAATATATACATAGCCCAAATGAAACTCAAGTCTGACCCAAACCTAAATCTAAATCTAAATAAACTGAGTCTGCAATCTGCATATAGGTGGTTCAGATATGGAGTATGAAATACCCAATCCATATTGTTGCCATTTATAATTGTGCTAATCTTACTTTTATTTTTATTTTTTTCATCTTAAGATTTACTCCTTAATTTGTCTCAATTTGATTAACACATTATCAAAAATTATTTTAAAAAAAATGGTCGCGTCTAATTTTAATATAAAAGTAGACCTAGTTACTAAATGGATTAAACCAGCGCAAAGTCTTATAAAAGACCGTCTCACATTAACACTAACGTGAGACGAGTCTGTTTTTCCTCCAATTGTTAGCATCGGCCTTCATTTATGGGTTTATGGTTGATAATTGTGATTCTGGCTATTAGTTACTATTTTCTGATAAATAGTTATGATATTTGGGTATTTAGTTATTATTGTTTTTTACACAGAAAACGCACAAAACTCAAATTATCTCCTGCAATTTCACCACCTTGAATCTCTCCAATGGCGAAAATGTTTGAAGAAATTTTAACACTTCTCAAATACAACAACTGAGAAATTTTAATGGGTTCTTCAAACATCACTAAATAGCTAAACCCATATATTATTAAATCTATTTTTCATCATAATCAGTTTTTTGATCCAACTAAACTTCTGGATTTCTTCAACTAGTCACATTCTCAATTGGGTATTCATCAATATTTGTTTTCTTTCTCATCTTTGGTTGTTCTTCTTTGATATAGTGATCAATGTTTGTAAGAAAAAGGGTTTCTTGATTGAAGATGGTGAGTTTTGCCCTAGTTTGGTTTGTTGCAATTCTTTGTTGTCTGACTTATTGAAGAAGAGCATGATGGGTTTTTTTTGGAGGATTTATGATAGAATTAGTGCATTAGTTTTTTTGAGAAAGACATAATTATTTATGCGTGATATTGAAGTTATAGCCAGTAAAATGCATTATAATTTGATTTTCATGATATAACTAATATAATTCAGCGCTTAACTAATATACTCCAGCGTTTAACTAATATACTCCAGCGATTAACTAATATACTCCAGCGACTAACTAATATACTCCAGCGACTAACTAATATACTTCAATGCTTAACCAATTCATCTAGAATCAATTTAAGGTTAGCATAACTAATAGGTGCAAGCGCTTAACTAATTCTATTGTTGTTTTGATGCACGCGCATGACATCAGCGGTCTCACGTTAACACTAACGTGAAACCATCTCTCCAAAAAGGACTCTTAAACTAGTCACAGAAAGAAATTAAACTAGTTATTATTGGGCTAATTCTCTTTTTAAAATTGGGCTTATTATTGCCTAATTTTAATTTAAAAGTAGGTGATCTCTTACAAGACAAACTCTTTTATTATTCGGCTTTCACACATCAAAATTCAAAATGGCTTGATCAGGAATACTCTTCCCAAACTATGTAAGAATGATATACTTCCTCATTAATAGCGGCTTGATTCGGCAAATAAAAGGGGGTTGGACTGTATTATTCGATTTACTTCATTGTAGATTTTTTGAAGACGAATTTTGTATCTTGTTTTTCTTTATTATATTGTAGATGTTGTTTGACCCTCAATTATGAAATTTCTCTTTTTTTGAAAAAAAAAACTTAATTATCTACTAAATTTATAAAACCAAATATATCTTGTGACATGTGTATATGAAGCCAGGCTTCCAATGTTTTTTTTAAAAAAAAAACTCTCTACATAAATTACTCTATTTTTTTTTATCAATATGAGTCACCAAGACGGTACAAAAATACCAACAAAATTTCTAAAAATCTCTATTATATATGAGAAGTGGGGTAGGACACCAAAATATTAGAAATTCCATTTTACCTTCATGACATCCCTATTCTAACTACTTACTTTAATGAAAAAATAAAAAATAAAACTATCTAATTAATTTAAAAAATAAAAAAATATTACAAAAAGAAAACCACCAACAATTCAAATATTCCTAATTTATTAGAAATAATTAATAATTAATTTAATTTTCTTCATCTCCTAAAAGAAATTAGTTTTCTACTTATCTTCGCACGCATCACGTGCATATAAAAACTAGTAAAGTACAAAGATGAAGAGGAGGGGATTTGACATGAACTACTCTATAAGTTAGATTAACATCTAAATTCTGAAGATAAATCCCCACGATCGAGCAAGTGGGTTCGTTGGTCCATAACTTGCATTAAAAAAAAACCAACAAAATTTCTTCTACCAAAAATGACTCTCAACAGTCTGAAGTCCTCTGCACTCATTTCATGGAAATCGGTAACTAAAATACAACCTCTTTAGTCTTTCTCTCTCCTCCATTTTCATTCTATAAGATTCTAACTTTATAAGTTCATCACAGTTTGTTTTTATTTTGACTGTTATATTCTCAGATAGGCAAAGTTCAGAAAACACTGGCCAATTGTATAGAAAAACAAGGCATTGGTTTACACTCAGGAAGATCAATCAAAGTACAGTTATGGCCTGAATTCGCCAAAAAAGGCAGGTACTTTAAAATTGGTTCAAATAAAATTGAATCATCCATTAATTTTGTCCAAGAATCACCTCTTTGTACCACACTTTGTAAAGATGGTGTTATGGTTAATACTGTTGAGCATTTGCTTTCTGCTTTGGAGGGTACTGGTGTTGATAATTGCTGTATTGAGATCACTGCTTCGGATACGAATGACCCATTTGTTGAGGTTTTTTCCTTGACTCATCTTCTACCTTTGCTGATGGGATTCATTTATTTTGTTTTGATAATGATGAAATGCAAATGTTATGTGTTAAAAGAATTTAAAGCTGGCAATTCGAGTAAATAGGTTGTGTTCGATTTTAGTTTCGTCTTTATTAAGATATACTTCCTCCGTTCCATAATAAATGCAAGGAGAGACACAGTATTTAAGGTGAATATGTGATGAAGAGAGATAGAAAGAGGTACAAGGGGGGACCATGTGATGATGATGAGAAGAGAGTGTGCCTATTTTCCAAATAGGGTAATGTTGCATTTATTTTGAAACTTCCGGAAATTGTAAGTGTTGTACTTATTTTTAGAATGGAGGAAGTATCATAAACTGTTTATGACAAATTGATAAAATTGGGCTGGGTTAGGTTTGCCTTGATTTTGTCAAATTTGGATTTTTCTTAGTAACTTTGTATTGGCGTCGTATCGATTTCATTTGTGTTGAAGTGTCAGTTTTAGGGATTGCAAGTTCTATTGAAAAGTCCTCGGTGAAGATTTATGTTATGTAGTGTTTGCATTATTGTTGTGATAGAAGTGGGTTTAAAGGTTGAGAGATTTTCACTGCTGACTTAATATTTTGTTACACTTAAGCAAGTTGCTGTAATACATGGAACAATAAAGTTTTCTCAATAGATTTTAACAAGTGAAATTAAGGCCAAATTTAAAAGTATTCCCACTTAGATGGGTTGACCTAAGGAATTGAGGTGAATAAGATTCTTTTAAAGGGTTGTGTATCTATTTACAGTAACGTTCTACCATAGTTTGGTTTCTGACCATGTAATGTTGGTGATTATTGAGGTTGTCGGAGAAGTTGGTTGACTTGATAATTGGAGTTAGAAGTATAGCGTAAGACTTATTGCTCTCATGGTTTTAGGTACCCATCTTGGATGGTTCTGCAAGGGAGTGGGTGGAGGAAATAGAACAAGCTGGCATAGTCGATGCTGCTGATGAAAATGGCAATAGTTGTGAAAAGTTGGCACCATTTGTCAATGTGCCTTTTCATATAAAGAGAAATGACTCCTTTATTGCAGTTTTTCCATCTCAAGAGGTTCATATTACTTATGGCATCAACTTTCCGCAGGTATAGTCCTCCCCAAGTTACTTTCTCTTTAATATTTTGTTCATGTATCACTCCTATTTATTTTTAGATTTTGGTGTTTTCTTTTCCAAATAGAATTTTGATTGTGCTACTAAATAATTTTTGTAACATTTTTTTTAAGGAATCTGCATAATGTACCATTTCACTACCACCTTATTGAATTTGTAAAGTGCTTTGACAATATTGCTGCTGTGAAGCAAAAACAACTACCAAGATGGAAGCTTTTTAAAATTATTTAGACATATTATGCTCTCATCTATTCTATGCCTCTGAACTGCTTTATGCTTACAAGAACTAGCTAGAGGTGAGGAAATAATAGAGCCTCTTTCCATATTTTCATGGCATAACTTTATCATAGTTGTGCTAATGGATTGAGATGTTGGTCAAAAATTATCAAGATGGCAGTTTTTGATGAATAAATCTAATTAAAAAAATATTAGATTGAAAGAGTGATTTAGGAAAGGTATTAGAAATAGAAATGCGGACGTGACCCATTTACTACTGATAAGGGTGGTAAAATCGAGCACACAAGACCTAGGAGGTCCTGATAGCAGATGTACTAGTCTACTAGGTAGGATAGCCCTATATGAGAACATGCATGTGTATGTGATGTGGAGGTGACTCGTGAGAATAGGTGCGGAAGGCTTTCAATGACAAGAAAGCATAAGAGCTAAAATAGCGTCCCCTAGTTCAGTTAGAGAACATGACAACAATCTTAGGGTGCTAGAGTTTGAGGATATCATTTTGAGGGCCACATGTCGGTGAATCTGCCCAATTAAAGTGATTAATTATCTTCACTAGAGATTCTTAGGCCTTCCTCCTCCTCTTCTGTATAAAGAAATTTTTTGCTGAACTAGTAATTCAGTTTTATATACTCGACCTCGTAGTGGGAGTTATTAGGCTTCTCACCCTTGGACACCAAAAAGGAAAAGCAATCTATGTAATGCTACAGAATGTCATAGCGTAGTTGCTCCATATTGGCTTGATAATTTATGTAGAGATTGTTTGGTCGTGTTTGTCAATGAGCTATTCAGCCATCCTGCCCTCTGACTCTGAGTAACACCCCTTATTGGAGCCTTTAAAGCTATGGTCTTATTAGACTTGGTCAAGTGTCTGTATAGGATGTTTGTCTCTGAATTTTTACCGTCCTCTTGTGGATCCCTCATTGCTCCATCAACAGTTGGATGCAACTGATGGAAGGTTACCTCTTTATGCAAGAAAGTAAGCTCTCACACTTGTCAGCTAGTCCAACATTACAAGGACGGAAGTTGATCCACTTCCAAGTGGAGACGCATTTTCTATTAAAGTAGCACCCGTTTTTCGCTCTGGCCATAGACCTTAAACAATTATTTTATTATTTTAGCTTTTCTCTGTTTTTTTTTTTTTTTTTTTTTTTTTTATGTTTAGTGAGCTATTATATTCATGTTGTAACTAAGCCACTGACGCTGATCAGATATCGTTGATGAGAATTCCTTAGTGAGAATAATAAAGATCTTAGCTAATAAGCTATTGTTCCATTCCTGTGGGTTGTGAGAAGCGTGTTAATGGAGGTGAGCCTCTCAAGTGAGAGGAGTTAGGGTGTAGGTTTGGAAAACCCATACCATCTATCGAGAGCCCCTTTGGAGGAGGAGGTCTTCTTGGTTGAGTTTGGGACACAAGACTCCCTTGGCATGTCGCTTCGGTGTTCTCGTCATGGTGCTCAATGATTTTCAAATTTCCGGCAGGTCGAACCAAACTGTCATGGGAAAATTTTTTAACTTCTCTTTTCCGCACACAAGAGGTTCCCGTGATGGCGTGTAGACATTGTCGAGATCACCCCACACGCACACGTACACTACTAGCTTTGAATAACATAAGTAGAGGCAAACATACACAAGCACACACAAGAATACTTTTATCGCTTTGAGAGAACAACGTAAGTAAAAGGCCAAAACTCCCCAACAAGAATGACTGCCAAATGCCTAAGTCAAGACATTATATATAATATAAGGTGTTGGCTATAGCCCAGCCATGTAAGCAAGTAACTACCTACTACTAAGTAACTATCCACTATGCTATCGAGGATCCTTGCACTCTCTTGTGCGTTGAAGTTCTCCCACTCTCCTCTGATTGGGCGCCTCTTTCAAGGGAGATAGGGAGGGACATGGGTGGTTAGAAAACCACCCACTCCATCAAGCGTGTTGTAGAACTATCTAGCATAACCGCTTGTCAAGTAGATGACTATCTTGAGCGTAAAAGCTCCCTTCGTCGAGCATAACCATCTACGATGTGGGAGTAAGTGCTCACCTTGCCAAGCATAAACTTCTATGACATTGGGTGGAACTGCCACCAAGCCGAACGTAACAGTCTATGACATTAGGTGTAACTGCCAAGCGTCATCGTCTATGGCCTTAGTTGTAACTGCCCACGAAGCCAACTATAACCACTCATGGTAGTAGGTGTAACTGCCCACCAAGCCAAGCGTAACCATCCATGGTCTTGGGCTTAACTGCCCACCCACTTAAGCGTACCGTCCATGGCCTTGGACGTAACTGCCTACCAAGGTCGCATACCTATGTTCTAGGATGGTGCTCTCTCCCACCATTAGTAATTTCTCCACTTTCTAAGGGGAACATGGGGTATCTTGGGTGGTTAATGTAACTGTAGGCAGATTTAAGTCAGTCTAAATAGGATGATACCTATTAAATAAAGGTAGAAGCTCCTACCGTCTAGGAAGGAAGAGTTAAAACGAAAGCATTCCCATAGAGTAAGGCTCTCTTCTGGATAGCTGCGAAGCCTTCACTGTTAGTATGGAGACTTTGCTTTCCGTTCGCTGAACAACCTCCCTCCCTACTACTCTTGTAACTTCCCAATAACCGCTCCTTAATTCAAGGAATAACCACTAGCCACTAGTCACACTTTTGTAACTGTTGTTCAGTCACTAAGCCATGCCAATATGCCATTTACAACTGCTAGGCGGTTACCAACGCATGGTAACCGTACCCCATGATCCCACCACGTGGATATCCTTGTAACCGTTAGGCTAAGGACCTTTCTACGCTTGTTTGTGGACCAAGGCTAACACAACCACGCATCCCGCCACTTCATAAGACTCGTCGGGACCAACCATGGGCACGCTCGTACGTTCCTCCACGTGCACCCTTTCAGGATCGCGGTCCATCCCATTGGACATCCAAGGTTCAAGTATGGCTCCTTAGTCGAGTGCGACTCTCAAGAGCTACATATGTTAACCTTCATGGCTTTGTCCAACGCCTAGCATTGCGCCTAGGCATAGTCGGCTCTCAACTAGTGCCGACAAAATAGTGTTTTCGTGATTGTGGAATTGTGGATATGGATAGCTTATGCTGTGGAATGAAAAAAACATGCTATGAGAGAGGATAATTAAGAACACACCTCCTGTGGACTTGACATATATATAAAGGTCTTTGTGTTAGGTGATTCTGTATTTCTTGCTTCACCACGCCTGGTAGGGATAGGATACTTTTGCATAATACAACTGCAGAACTCTAGGAAAAATACTATGCAGTAACAATGAACTAATTGTGATTTTTTTTTCCTATAAAAGACTTTTTTGAGAATAGATCTGTGTAAGCTTTTTGATAAAAGCATTGTGGAAACTAAATTCCGTCGCTTTGTATTTGTAGGTACCTTCCATTGGCTGCCAGTGGTTCTTTTCCGGTGTTTTCAACAGGTCTTTCTATGCTACAGAAATAGCTTCTGCCAGAACCTTTTGTGTATATGAAGAGGTTAACTTAAGAAGTTGCTCCTTGATATTTTCAACTCTTCAATTACGCTTTGGATGTTTGAGATATTTATGCATATGGATTAAGAAATGCCGAAGTGCTAACACTTTTTGCTAATTAATACAAATAAATTAAAGTTTAACAAATGATAAAAAAAACCCTTGTTTGACTTATCTAGAACCAAGTCATGCTCAGTGGGTTACCCTATATAGTTGTGCTTTGCTTTAGTGGTCTGTTATATTTCTGTTTGTATTTAAAGATAGGCTTTAGTTTCAGTCCATGTCAATAACACTTGTTCAGGTTGGACAAATATATGTCAGGTTTTGAACTTATTTTGATTCTTTTGACAGGTGGAGCTGATGCGTGAGAGGGGACTCATAAAAGGCGGTTCACTAGAGAATGCTATCGTTTGTAGGTAGGCTCTTGTTTTTACCGACACAAGTTCGTGTTCAGTAGGAAATGTTTATTGTCACCTTACTTGGAATACACTTGTGTGGTTTGGTTGAAATATTATGCTGGCAAAGCTCATCCATAACAGAAAAGGAAGAGTATATAGGTGTGTCATTCATTACTTTTTCCTTGCTTACCTTGGTCTTTCTTTAGGAAATAATCCTTCGTGGAGTAGTTTTTGATATATGGTCATGGAGAAGGTGTCTAGGAAGTTACATGGATGGAAAAGGCTTTATTTTCTGTGGGGGAGAGGTACAGTATACCTCATTTGAACTTGTCTTTCTGATTTTCCTTTGTATATTCTTTCCCCTTTTCCGCTCCCAATCATTGTAGCTAGGAGATTGGAGCGGCTTTTGTAAAATCTTGACTTTCTGTAACCAGTAACCTTCACTCAGCTTTGTTCACCCTAAGTTCAAGCTTGAAGATAAATTTGTCTTAGCTTTCCAGGCCAAGTGAAGGGTTCTTGAAATTGAGTTCACAGCTCAACGTATGGAAATATAAACGTGAACATATTACAATGCTAACTTCTGGATATAATTGATCAAATGTGTGGTAAAATAATATAGTTTTAGAGCTTTATACAGCCTCCTAAACTGCAGAAGCTATGTAAATACGGAAAGAATATCCAGATCTACAAGCTTCCCTTGATACGCAAAGAAAAATTCCCAACTTGTCAAACTCCTAGCAAACTAAGGATACTCCTTGAACATCGAAGAATTCTAAAAGGAAAGCTGCCATCCAATAATTGTTGTAGACCAACTAAATACTGCTTATAAATTAGAAACACTTCCAGAACGCTGCTGCTGCTTTGAAGTAAATCAGTCCAAAGAAACAACCCAGGGCCCAAAAATCATTAATGTTGACTTTGGTGAATCACCCAGCCATGGCTAATTAAATAAAGCTCAGTTAAGGTCATAAAGGACACCTCCATGCAGTAACCGGAAACTTTTGTTGCACTGACTTGTACACAGGACCAAAATTCCTACTCCCACCCAATGTACTGAATTCATCCTGAAAAAGGCTACAAAACAGTAAAGTCAACAATATGTTGCTTGTAGACAAATCAGTGGCTTAGATTTTATAATTTGCTGATTATAAAGTTTCTTTAGTGGGGAAAGTGGTGGCATTTATTGCAGGAGGCTGATTCTCCCTGGTACAGAGTGATTCACAGCAGTGAGCAGGTGTTGTCTTCTAGAGAATGGCTGGAATATGTTAATAGGGTATGATGTTCCTTGTACATCGTAGCCCTTAGAAGATCGTTTCATAGGTAATTTAATTCTCTTCCTTGGTCAGATATAATGTGGGTAATGGGCAGCGCTTGTTTTTCAGGAGAAGTGTTGGCAGGAGAGCTGCCTTTTAGTTTTAGTAACCTTTTTCCTCTCTTTATAGGCTCTTGATGCTCTAAAATTCCCATTGTATTTTTCTGGGTGAGGCATGTTGATTGCTTCTCTTGGGAATGTTGTTTTCAAAGGACCCTCATGAGTGGGAGATGGAGGATATCATTGGTTAAGTATACTTGAATCTGATTCTTTGTTAGATTTCCATGAACGGAGAGTGTGATACTGAGGTTGGCTAATACCCTGTGGTCCTTTGATGTTCTTTGTGCAACTACCCACGGAAAAACTCCAATTTCTTAATCCTTCCCTCATTCTACAATTTATTTGGACGAGGTTTGATACTGGTGAATGTTTTTCTTCGGATTACTACTTTGGGAAATCTCAAATTATGTAATAATCTGCAGGTTTAGAGACTCTTTATCTCCTCACATGCGCATTTTATGTCTTGCTAGAATGCTAGTGACTAAGACCAAGGCTTTTGCTTTATGAAGTGTCAATGTTTCATTGGTAGATATTTTTTAGTTCGTTAGGAATCCATTGAGCTGCCACTTTTGCTCTTTTGGGTAATTTAAATACAATATATGAAGTTTGGAAGGTTAAAGGGGCTTATATATCGTGGCAAAGTCTTCCTTTTTGTCATTATATGTGCTGTGGCTGGAGAGGAGATTTCTTTGATTTCTTGATGTGATCGAAGGTTGTATTCAGCTTCTCTTTAGGCTCACACTCGCTGCTATACTATCTAAATATGACAAATCATGCTAGATTCCCAAGTAAGGAACTATGAGTTTTCTTATTAGTAACTGCTATAACTTCACCTGTTTCTGTTTGACATTTGCTTGTGTTGTGACATTTTCTATTTAGGCGCTTTAGTATTTTGAACTAATGTGTGAAATGCTTGTGCAGTGCCTCAAAAGGCTGGTTAAATCCTCCTCTATGTTACCATGATGAGCCCTGTCGCCATAAAGTCTTGGATCTTATTGGCGATCTCTCTATATTTGCAAAATTTGGTAATCAAGGGCTTCCCATAGCACATATTGTTGCTTATAAGGTAAGCTTCTTTACTTACTAGCTCAAATATGGTATTAAATAGATCATGTTCAGGTTTTAGCATGGCGATGTGGTATAGGCTTTGTTCTTTTCTACTGATTTCAGATTAACTTGTTTTGGTTATGAATTAACTTATTCCTTTTGAGATTATTGTTGCTGAAATGAACTTTTTGCTGAAGCTTTTTAGAAACTTGTAAGTTGACCAGAACAAAGGCTAAATCATCTACACTAAGCAGTATTTGTACTTTTCTTTTTTCTTTCTTTCCTTTGTCCAATATCCAATCTAAAGAAGTGAGAAAGAAGCGACGGGGGCTTATTTTTAGATGCTATTCTTTCTGATTTACTGAAGTGTCTTGTTTGAGATATTCTTCAGGCACTTCCTCTCTGTTTTACTGAAATTTGTTTGACATCTTGCAATTTACAACCATTAAATTCACATCAATCTCTTAGTAAAGATGCAAACATTTGGTGGGTTCATAATGAATTATTGGCTAACAAGCATTCCCTCTGTTCTTATTGAATAGTTATACCCTGACTTTTCACCTTTGCCGATGTAAAACTTTGAGCATTAGTATCTCCAATTATGTATTTGTACATATTATAAAGGTCGATATTGTAGGAATGAAAACTGGTAACGAAGAAATTAAACTTATCTGACAACCATGGCGTGAATTAAACACTTTCCTAAAGTTGAATTTTCCCAGCTACAACACACGGACTCACAACAATCAACCTCCAGAAATACACGGTTTCTACCTTTCCGGGGTCGATAGAAAAGTAAATTGAGAACGCTCAAGAAGATTGCCCTAAATAGAGAAATTTTGGAAGAGAAGAGGAAGATGTGTCTGTTTTCTGTGTGTTCAACGAATGCTGGTATTTTTAGGAAGTGGAAAAACAAACGTGATCAGATCATGGCTGATTACGTGGGATAAAACGGTCAGAAAATGGGGTTAATGGCAAAAGACGTGGAGAGAAATTAGGGGAAACGGTCACTTAGGGAAAAACGGTAACTTAATCGGTTACAAAAAAGGTCATTAAATGCTGATAAATAATTGACCCAAAAAGATAGTTAAGTTTATTTCTGAAGGCTCAAGGCCCGGACCGGGCCGCGCGCGTGCGGTAAACACATCACTACGTAAATAAAAGTCTCATTGCTACTCAACTCAAAGTGGTAGAGGAAGAGTAATAGTTATAAACCTTACTCTTCCCTTCTATTCTTTCAATGTGGGACAATGGCAAAAGACTTGTCATATTCTTTTGAAGCAAAACTTAAAGTGTTTCTACTATAAACTCCAACAGATATTTCAGAAATACATATCTTTTCTTACGTATAAAGCACAAATGATGGTCTAAGTGGTGAATGTGAATAGTCCCATAATACCAAATGTAACAACTATCAGACCTCATGTGGAGTTTCGTGGCCTGGGCCTGATGGAAGGAAAGGCCTTAAAAATTATGTCAATGCATTAATGTTATTGACATTGAATAAGGGATGTGTTTATCTGTCTGTCTCTTTTCCCTCCCTCCCTCTAATTGCAAAAAGCTTTGCTGCCTATTTGGACTAGAATTACATCATATGGTTACGGCAGAGATGGTTGGGGATAAGGGGTAATAGTAATTCTAGTGGTATGGATGGTGGTGTTGTTAATGGAAATTGCACTGCTAGAAGTCTGATGGATGCTACAGAAATGAAAGAGTTTCAAGCTTTCAATCTTGCCTGAATGAGTTTCTTGGTAGTTATAAATTGGTCAAATTTGTGGCTCAGGAAAGAGATCGTGTACATTATAACTTTATATGTGTGTTGCTGGTTGATGAGCTAATTATCTAACAGAACTCCAGTTTGATTGAACTGTTTCCTAGGTTCAGAGGGAGGGGAGAGAAAGATCACGTTGTGAGCTTGAAGTGGATTTGTACACCAAGAGGGTGTCCTGGGTTCTGGTAGTTTTGTGTCAAAAAGTTACTCTTTGGTGGGTTTATGTGGCATTTTCTGCGAGAACTTACGTGATGCTTTCACTCGCTGTACTAGTCTTTGAAAGTTTGCTTCATATATGTTATTGTTGTTCTTTCCCTTGGTCAAAACAAAGTGCGTAATTAGGAGTATGTTGTTTTTGAAAGGATTCTTGAGCAGGGGAGCAAACTTTAAGATTAATATCCGCACCTTTTAAGGTTTTTGTACATTTCATCATTCTCCAATATGCTCTTTTCTGGTGGGGAGTGAGGGAAATCCCTCTTGGAATATTTCATTTCAGGACGGATTTTTATGAGGACTAAAGTGAGTTCACTAACTTGTTAAGCATTTCAGGATCTATTTTTTCCATCATGCTTCCAAAATAGATCTTCATGTGTTGATTCTTTGTGTTTCTTTACTTGTCAATTTCTTTTACCTATAAAGACTTTGAGATGACAGCCTTTTTGGTACTTCCGCCTGTCTCCGAAAAGCTAAGATTCTGAACTCTGAAGTGGATGAAAGTGTTTTCTTGTGTGTATCTTGAGCTGTGTTAGGCAATTTGACAAGAATCCATGTTCTTGCACTATGACACAGCAGCTTTACTCTGGTAGAGGCTTTTTAGTTTGGTTGGAATTCACTGGGATTGCTTCACTCAGATTTAGTCTTCTACAGGTTCAGTTGCAACTTATTGTTTTTAGATTTTAGAGGGTGCTATTTTGTTAAATGAATGGAAGTATTTAAATGTGATCACTGATCAGGCGCCTTCTTTTGCATTCTTATGGCATTGGTTAGTGTAATTAGCATCACTTGGGATCACTTCTCATGGGGCTTTTCTTTGTGTGTGTCTTTCTGATTGATAATAATTACACATAAGAAAAACAAGTTTTATTAAACCATGATAATAAAAATTACAAGGAAGTATTTCAAATTTTTACTTAGCTCTGAGCCAAATATGGGTTGTTCGAGAGGGGCGGGGGAGGAGGAGGCTAAGACTTTAAGTCGGGTTATTGGGTGTGATCATTAAGCTTTGGTGGGTTTAAGTATGTAATTAAGGGATGAGGGATGGTTTAAATTTAACGATTTCACTTTATTTTTGTAAAAGCAAACGTTTCAGTTAGGAGTGATCTTGAGAAAAAAAAATTAAAAATGTGTTGTGCACGTCATAGGCCAAAGTTGTGCGTTTTGGAACTGCTTCCCTCGCTATTATTAGGTTATCATATTATCCTCCACCATCTGGTGCATTTTCTCCCGCTCTGACCGCGGGGTGTGTGATAGAGAATATATTTAGGATAATATTTTCTCATTTGTTTAGGATGTATTTGTATAATCCCTATATAGTTTGGAGTCCTACAATGGTTAGGATTATTATTTTGTAAACACTATATATATTGATCAATGGTAATACTCCGAGATTACGGAGTTTACATTAATGTAACAAACAATTCTAGCTATTTTATTGGGTTTTCTAGTTGTAGCTTGATGTAGAGTAGATTTTCTTGTAATTCAACAACAATTCAAATATATTTCAAATCGCTAACCTGATTAAATGTTTGTTGTTTTTTTCAATTCCTTTAGTTAGATTAGTTTAATGACGACTTCACATATTCTTCAGTTTGTTCTTGCTAGATTTTCAAAGTTATTTATTGCAATCTCTTTGGTATAGGGTGGTCATGCTTTGCATGCAGATCTTGTACGCCATTTAAGCTAACCACCATTGAAGAGGTCAAGAGGATATGTGTCTAAACGCTTGTGCAAAACGATCTATTGATGGAATTGGCTTCCATGTGGCACATTCACCAAAATTTTGTTAATATTTTTGACAAAGTTTCAGTTTATGACATTTTTGTATCAATTTAAGGCACTTTTTTTTTATTAGTTTAAGCTATACTTCTGTATCAATTAGTTAAAGTTATATTTCTGTATCAATTAGCTTAAGCCAAGTTTCAACTTATGATATTTTTGTATCAATTTAGGTTATTCTTTTATCCTTTTATGAATATAATATATCAATTTATGGACACAAACTATCATTATATTTTTAGCTTATGTATTATTCTCTTATCTGTTTATGAATATTATTTATTAGTTTATGGACACAAAGCCACAAACTATTAGTTTTTAGTTTTCAAGGTGGGACAAGCCAAGTTAAATTCCTCTTTCTCCTTCCTCTTTTCTTTTTTCACTATCACTATTTTTTTTTATAAAACGAAGATCGTCATTCATTCATTCATTATCAATACTGTTAAAACTATTACAGTCCAGCGCTAATTGATCAATACAATAACTAGGTTGGTGGGAAGCATCCTAGTTACAATACAAGCTGCTTCCATGCTCCTACACTACTTAGCCATACTATCTGCTATAAGGTTGAATTGGCTATTACAATGTTTAATCAGAATCCTCTAGTTCGCCCTGATTCCCTGCGTGCAAAGTTTAATATATTCAAGTGAATGTCAGCTCTGTCCCTTAGAATAAGATCCATCGCATTCTGACAATCGAAGTAAATGATCACATTTGAGGTAACCTGACTTTCCATACACTGCATAGCTTCTAAGATGGCAAGGAGCTCAGCTGCAAGATCCAAAAGCCAATTCCCATTGTTATCCCTTACTACTCCCCCAATACCGATTAATTCGTTAGGACCAACGAGGAAGCATCAACATGAATCATGTGGTAGTTCGAGGATTGATCAAACTGCGGGAACACAATAATATATCCCTTTTTCAGGGAAGCGTTCATGAAATCTCTCGCACTCTCTGAAGCTAATCATTATAATGGGGGCAGGGTCTTTAGCGTTAAACACACAAGTATTTCCGTCCTTCCGAATTTTGTGACATAAATAAGGGAAAACAGAATTCCAAGGCATCCCTCGAAACTCGCACTTAGACAGCATGTTCACCTTAAGCCACATCTGGAGGTCCCCAAAAAGGGTCAAGGGGACTCCTTCCAGATTCCAAATATCGCAAACTCTTAGGACAGAGCGCAAGGATAAGTGCACTATCCTCCGTAAGCTCATGGCACCTAGGACACAACAAGACCTCTAATACGAAGAAGCTTTCTATGAGGAAGACGGTCATACCACACCAACCACATAAAAAACTTAATTTTGGACTCCATGTGACTCTTTCAAATCCATGGGATGTCTTCCTCCTCAGGGAGGTACGAGAGAAGAGCATTATAGGGTAGCTACCCCTTGGCCTCAACAAATTTACGGATAATTGGGATCCCTCAGGAGGAGGGGGGAAACTTAGAATACGATACACAATGTACCCCGGAAGCTCGATGGGGAGATCAGATAAGTCCCAATTTCCTACGACAACTAGACTCTGGACTTTCCTACAATCCTCTGATTGTGGGAGGGGTCCCTGAACCCAGCTCCAAATAGGCCCCACAGACAATCAGTCATCTTCCCATAAATTAATACTATTCCCATCCCTTCAGACTCCACTCACTATGTTGACTGATAAGCCCCCAACCTATGCCTATGTTGCGCTAAATGACCGAACCGTTTTCAAACTTTTTGACCTGATTTCTGTGTAAGTATACGGATATAATGCAATCCTGCGCAAGATTAGGAGGGTCTTGGGCGATCTTCCACCCAAGCTTGGCCACGAAGGCATGGTTTATATGGATTTGGCTTCGGATACCCAGACCCCCACGATCTTTTGGTAGGAATGTTGTGTGTTTATTAATCAGATTTAGCTTTTTCCTACCCCCTTCCTCAACCCACATAAAATTATTACAAATACTATTCAAATCCTTTAACGTGCTTTTGGGGAGCATGGTCGCCTGCATGTAATATGCCGGAAGAGTATACAGGGTGGATGAGATTAGACATAACCTACCTGCTCTTGAAAGGAACTTGGTCTTCCAACTAGCCAGCCTAGATCTAACCTTATCAACTACAAACTAGACCTTCACTCGCGTAGGTGTCTTATGGGATATAGGTAAACCCAGGTAGGTACCAAGGTTCGTGTTTTCCTCAACATTTATAGTGTTCATACCTTTGATCCTTAGGGGTATTGGGTGAGAAAATAAGCTTATTTTTTGCTTCATTAATATTCTCACCAGAGACCTCAAGCACTGGCGTACAGAGAAAGTCTTAGATGCATCAACCCTTTTAAAGAGCAGAAGGTCATCTGCAAACAGAAGGCGCGAGATTGGAACCCGACATCTCCCTACCCAAAACGGATTCCAATATTCTAGATGACATTTCTCGTTTATCATACTAGTCAGAGCCTCAAGGCACACATTGAACAAATACAGGGAGATATGGTCCCACTGCCTCAGCCCCTAGTATGCTGAAACTCCTCCGTTTTTCCTCCCGTTAATAAGGATAGCAAAAGACGCCTTAGACACACAATCCATGATCAATTGATGGCCGCTGGATCTAAGTGGTGAGTCTGAAGACATTCCCTAACAAATGGCCACTCTACCCTGTCATAGGCTTTCTCTAGGTTAATCTTAAGAGCAAACCACCCACTTTTCCCTTTCTTCTTATTCATAGAGTGAAGGATCTCTGAGGCAACCACTAAGTTTATCTCCAGACCCGCTCCTCTGATTATGCAAAATCCACTCTTGACTCGCACAACCTAAGGCTGACGAAGAAGACTTAGGGGAGGAGAGGAGAAGTAGTGCGGAAGAGGAGAAAGAAAAGTGACAAGGGAGAAGAAGAAAAGTGACGAGGGAGAAGAAAAGAGGAGATAAAGTTTTCTTTAGAAATAACATTTCGACTAATATTATTTATTTTATAAAATACTCTCAACCTTATTCTTTATATTTTCTAAAAAGTAACTCACAAAGATAGTGAATATTACATGCTACATAAATAGTTTTGGAGGGAAAAACTGAGAATATCTTTTGAATTAGTAATACTTATTACCCTACCTACCTCCATTTGAAAATTTTCAAAACTCTCCACTGTCCACTCTCCATTCTCCATTTCCGAACTCCTTGAAGAAAGATGAAACCTCGAGGAGCCGCATCACGACTTCAGTCAACGGAGAGAGAATCTCTCCGACCACCACCACCATCAACACCTCAATTCGGGCGCGACTCCGACGCCAGTCTCTGCAGCAGCCGTCCTTCCTCATCCTCCTTCGGCCTCACCACCACCACCAACTCCCGCCACCACACCGACAAACAATCCATGGTACGCTCCATCAACGCCTACCTTTCTTCGCACAACATCTCACTTTCTCTCTCCTTCAAACCCTTACCTTCCGCCAAAGTCGTCACTGACATTCTCCGATTTCTCCTCTCTCGCTTCGGTTTCTCCGGCAATTCTTCTGGAATTAAGGGGAATAATAATAGTACTCTTGATGATGATCTTTTTCTGCTCTTGAAATACCTAAATTGCCCTCATAAGATCAATAAATCTGCGCTTCGTGCCCCTGCTGCTCCTCATGCTTTCCCGCAGATGCTTGCTGTTATTTATTGGCTTGTTCAGCTTGCTGATTACCTTGATCATCTTCATTCCGAAGATAAAACCGACAGGTTTTTTTTAATTACTAATTTTGACAATTTTGTTTATTGTAATGATTTCCTGCTAGTTTCGGAAATTAGGGTTTCAGGAATGAGTATATGTTCAATTTGGTTTGAGTTTGTAATTGATAATGTTGTTTCGTTTGAAATGTTACTGGTGCTATATGTCATACACTACATACAAATGTGAATGTGTGCAATGCGTGCTTTAACTTATAAAAACATATACTCCCTCCGTTTCATTAGATATAGTACACTTTCACTTTTCATGCATGCTAATGCAAAATTTTTAAGGACATATATTTCTAATTTTGTATTTGTAAAAATTACAAAAAGTACATCTTACGAAAAATACATATTAAGACGAATCTAACAAGATTCCACATGACTATATTTTTATTCACTATAAATCACAATCGATGGTCAAAGTGAAATTTATTAATAGTATAAAATGTCATAGCGTACCATCTAATATGAAACGGAGGAAGTACACTTTCTAGCATATTAACATTAAATTTTAGAACTTCAAAAAATATATAAAGGACAATTAAGGTATTTTAGGTGGAAATCAAACTCCTTTAAGAGTTGGCTTATACTTGTGAGATGAATAGCCACATTCGATCTTATGGAAGCTGTAAATGAGAGGATTACTTAGAATATGCTTTGAATAATAATTGAAAGTGGCTTGTTATTTTGTGATGTATAAACTAGAAGTGTATCATGGCTCAGTGTGTTGGAATGGAAGGAGTAGTTGCTCATTGATTCCCTAATGTTGAATTGGATGATGTTACCTCATAATGTTGAAGAATTGTTAACCTTTTTTTCTAGTTAATGAAAATTCTTTAATTTGCTATGGGATGTGATATGCATTGTACTCCATGTCCTTTATGATTTGAAGATGATGAAATTGTCGCTTATAATATGTTTGCAACAGGTTTTCGTTTATGAAGGATGCTCTTATGGTTTATGCTGTGGATAGTTACTTGCCGTATATGAGTGGTGATGATGAGGCTGTTGAGTTGTTGGATAGAGAATTTTCGGAGAAGATGGAGAGGGAAAAGGCTTCATTGGAAGCTAATTTGAAGTCGCTTGATGATGAAGGGAAGTTACTGGAGTCGGAGCTTGAAAAGTTGAAAACCAAACCTTCTGAGAGGGAGATGTATGAGAGTCGGTTTAAGGATCTTGAACGTGATTTGCAGAAGTTCCAAGGCTATGTTGACTCTCTCCAGGATTCAAATTCCATCACTCAGAAGTCGCTGGAAGAGAAGGGGAAGGAGCTGGCTGCTAAGGTTGAGGAAATCAGGCGAACACAGGAGGAGAATGAGGAGCTCAAGAAGAGGGTTGAGGCTCAAGGAATGAACATGAGGGATGCTGAGAGGATGAAAAGGGAACTGCAGGCTGTGGAAAGGGAGATAAGTGAGGCCGAGGCCAGTAGAAGCTCCTGGGAAGAGAAGTCTTGGGATCTTGATGCGCTCATTGGCCAGAAGTTAAAGGAACTCGAGAACCTTTCAGTGGAGTGCAACCAGGCTCTGAGAAGGTAAAATTTTCTCATATCTTGTCCATTTATGTTACTTGGCACAATTTTTTTTCCCCGGATAGCTTTAGGTCAGGTAAGAGCAACTGATTAGGCCCCATTAGTAAAAATTGAATTTTGGATTGTCATCTTAACTTTATTGGTGGGGAACTCATCTCAGACACATTCAGATTTCTAAACTATAGGTTTAAATTTCTTTGCCATCTGTAGAAGTCAAATGATTGCTGTCTCTCTATAATGATAGATTGATAGTACCTCTAAGAGCCTTGCATCAGCTCTTTTTGTAGAATGATTCATGTCAGTTTGGCTTCTTGGATGATTTAGTCCATGATGCAGGAGATTCTTATTGGGGGAGAAAGCTTGTTGTTTCACTTCTGTTTTAGTGTATTTTATGGAATTTGTTTGTGGTGATAAGTTGGGTGTAACTGTATAAAAAAGGAGAAGATTATACATTTATCATAAATTAGAAAGCGTCCCAATGATTTGTCATCGGGCTACTTTCCTTGACTTTCTTTGAAGATAATATCTGTGAGAGACTATAATTCTACTATTGGGAATCAGTTTATGTGAATTAGGTAATAATAAAAAATATATTATTGTTGCCTCTATTTACAAGAGCCCTGATTACTGTTTATTGCACCACAGACTTAAGCTTCAAGGCGATTTTCAGTATCTGTTAGATGCTAAAGGGTCCACTCCTGCTGAAGTCTTGGGCATAAACTATAAATCTACACTTAAGCCTGCAATCAGCTTGTTGGCTGATGAGATCAAGCAAAGTACTACTGCAAAGTTAGAGGAGTTTATTGCTCTTCAGGAACAGTCTAAGGAATTGACTACCAGGATTGAAGCAAAGAGAAACCGTCTCAAGGCCCTCCAGTTGCATATTGATGAAGTAAGTATTCATATTATCAAACTGCAGCTTTACTCTTTTTTTTTTTTTTGTAGCAATAAAGGATAAATTCATTGATTAATAGCCATACAACATCTAAAATACAGATTGAAATCATGTAAATACATGTCTAACATAACAACAAATCTCATTTCCAAGAAAACTATCTACTCCCTCCGTCCCAATGTATTTCCGATTTCATTTTGGGCACAAGAATTAAGGAAACAATGATCGCGGTGTACTTGCATAGGGAGGAGTTGTTTTTTTGTTGGTATTATTGTCATTAAAAAATGAAAAAGAATGGGAACATTAAATAGGCGGGCATGTGAAAAGAGGAGAGAGAGAGTAAAAAGTGCTTTTGGTTATACTTAACCAATTAGATTGCAAGAGCATTAAAGGGGGTGTCAAATCCTATGAGAAGGAGGAGAGAGAAGGTAAAAGGTGATGTTCTAAAATGGAAATAAGGGAAATGGGAAGAACATTTTGGGACACCCAAAATGGAATACGGGACCTATATTTTGGGACGGATGGAGTATTTGAAACTACCACATGCCCTTTCGTGTCTTGTTATCTTTTGATACAATCTTCTTCAATACCATCTTGCAAATCTTCTTGAGTCATAGACTTGTCTGATTTTTTTCATTAGTTTGCATAGAACTTGTACATCGCAAAACCGTAAGGGAACATACAAGTATACAACAAAAGAATCTCACCAAACTAGAACAGAAATACTGAACATGTAACATAGTGATCTACTGATCTGTAGCACATGGTAAAATAAAAGGTATGCTTTTTAGTTTTTACTGGAATACTAACAACCTCAAATGCTAGTAAGTGAACCTTTAGCTGTCTGCATGGATTTTAACAATGACTTGTTCGGATTGAACATGTTAAATTTTGATTTGGATTAGAACTTTTTAGTGTGGAGGAGAGAATACTCAACATACTTCCTCTGTTCTATAATAATTACAACATACCCCAATTACACATTTTTTAAAATTCATGTAAGGAGGGGAGGGATAGAGATAGATAAAAAGTGGCAGCCATATGATAAGAGAGAGATAGAAAGAAGATATTAGCAAATAAGGGAACGTTGCAATTAATATGAAACTTCCAAGTAAGAGAAATGTTGCAATTAAGATGAAACTGATAGAATATAAACTATATCCTAATACAAAATATAATCTTAGTGTATTTTATATTCTATCAGAAACTTCCAAGTAAGAGAAACGTTGCAACTAAAAAATAATGGGGGAAGTACAACTTTTTAGAACTGGTTTTGTTCTACCCCTTTCTCTCTCTCTCTCTCTCTCTCTCTATTGTTCATCAGTCATCACACTATTTGGATAGCTGATCAGCTTGGCTAGGGAGAAGGGTACAGTTCTCGACAGACAATGAGCCCTCTTCCTAACACTGAATGAACCTCCTAGATTTGGAATTATTGGACAGAATGTTTATATCATTTCTTCGGGGTACTGATGGACTTGCACCAACAATTTCCCAGACAACCTTGTCTGCCAATTCGGCCCTGCATTTTTGTTATGGTTGTATATCCTTGCTTCAGTTTAGATGCCCGCAGAACGAGGTTTATTTCTAAGGAAGATGATAAAAATTGTTCATATCTGTGTTTAGAGAACTTTCAGGATGTAAATGCTTCTTTTTACAACCTAAAAACCTGTTCAGAAAGCGAAAATGGGGGTAGGGGAGTTGATTCGGAGGAAGATCCAAGGTTGAAGTAGCATCTGCAGTTAAGACTTCCGAATTTATTGATATAACCTTCTTCTACCTTTTGAAGCTTGAGTTCTCTATTCTTTGTTAGATAAAAAAAATTACCAACTCTAGGCCTCGTGTTGCCTGCAATTGCTCTATATATCTCAACTGCTAACAGTATGCCTTCAATACCTTCAAAAAACTATATTAAATATTTGGCTCCTAAAAGATGGACTGAATCATATCAGTACATCATTAGGAGGTCTTATAGGTCACTGGCAGTAATTAGATTTTACTTCCAATTGGAAACTGTTTTTTTTTATGTTCCAGTTGCAGTAATTAGTCACTACTACTTGCTAGCATTAGTTTTTTTAGCTGATCTCTTGGCTTTCCAAGTTCTCATTATGTTAAATCACGAAAGACAATCAAAGTGTAGGATGTAAATAGTAAACACTGTGCAATTTGTGCAGCTATTTTTAAATGGATGAAGTATTAATAACTTCGATTGAGAGGCTAATTCTTGTGGAATATGGTTTGCAACCTACAGAGCGAACAACAGTTTGAGGTAACAAGGAACCAAATAGAGGAATACACATCCTGGTGCACAAATGAAGCTCAAAGGATTAGAGCTGAGATGGAGGAAGAAGCACATAACATTGATAATATGGAGAAAGAAGCAGCTGACACCTTGAGGGTATAAATTCTTTACAGACAATTTCAATTTTCAAGTTCTTGCTTGATATTTATGGTAGTGCTGCGAGAGATTTACTAATAAGAAAGTAAGAGAGCATCAGATGTTTACTGTTTATAGTTTGTAGTGGTTGTGAAAGGTCACTAGATTTACCCCTCTTGTGACCTTCGTCCCGTTTGGTAGGTGGTAAACTGGTAATAAATCATGGTAATGCTTGTTCATCTCAAAATAACTTTTATTCGTAAATTTCCTTTACCATCCATTAATTCTCGGAAATTTGTCACAACAAACCTTTTATATGTCAAGTCTTTGCGAGAAACAACCTTTTATTTTCGCAAACAATTTTTTTAAGGTCTTAAGTTGCCAAAAAATCAATTAAAGGTTGTTTTTCACAAAAAAGTGAGTTATAAAAGGTTTGTTCTAACAAAAACCGTGTATATGAGGACGAAATTCTATTACCATAGCATTGATATGTGAAGTTTTTCGAAATTGTGTATAAATTCATTGCCTTTATTACCTTTTACTTGTGGTTATCAAATGGCTCTTAGGGGTGGGAGCCCTTACTCACACCTCTAGGCTCTAGGCTCTAGCCCCTAAAGAGTCTAGGGGTGGAGCTCTCGCAATAAGGTACCTGGCAAGGATAAACTAGGATATGGAATTATGGAAGTATATCATTCATAATAGACACTTTTATTCTATCTAAGCATCTTTTTTTCCTGTATTGTTATGAAGGATGCCGAGTTGAAGCTGCAGGAAGAAATAAGGCTAAGTGAGCAAGAAACACAACTCTGTGCATATGAGCTATTTGCGATGATCGATTTGGTTTCCAGGTGCAAGGAGTATACGGAGAAGAAGATTTCAGACATGAAAAGGGATCTCCTTGAAAACGTAGAATCTATATCGAATGCCTATAAGAACACCTTGCTTCCCCGGCTTCAATGATGCTGTTTGAGTTGAACAGTTTCTTTTAATTGAAGCTGCAGGAAAAGAATAGACCAAGGAAGCAGTCATCTTCCTGAATTGATCTTCGTCTGCTGCTGCTCTTTTGGGTCCTGTAAATATAACTGTAGTTGTTGCTTGGTTTTTAATGTTTTTTGTGGATATTATGTACGTTTGTACTGTACTTTTGAAGCCTTAGGGATGTTGTAATATATTTAGCTTTTATGTGTTAGAAAAGAAGCTGCAGGAAGAAGATTTGTTGAACTAATATAGATCAGTAAATTAAACCAAAGTTGTGTTTATTGGATGCTAGATGTTATGCAAATCACATGATTTTACTCATTAGAAGCTTGCAATGTCAATCAGATGCTGCTTCCTGGATCATTGAACTCTTATCATGCTAATGATGCCTATAGATGGAGTGTTTAATTTGTGACTTAAAGTTAACCAAATTAGGGTAAAGACTACAAAACCAACCATTGCAATTTTAGTAAACAAAAAAATTATAGTTTTTTCACCATATATTTTTGACAATTTTTTTATTCACTAGATATCCATATTTTTTTTATAATTTACCATATATTCTTGAGTTTCTTGAAAATATATTAGATTATCCTTAATGACTAATGATGGTTAATTTCGTTAGTCATTAATCCCAAATTAACTCTAAGAAACTCCTAATCAACTCCAGTTAACCCTAATTAATTCCAACTAATCCTAAAAAAATCCTAATTAACCCTAATTCTCTCTCCCTAACTACCAATACCCACCCGCTCGCCAGTAGCCCCCACCCCTTCGAATTCCGCAGCCCCCCACCCTTGCCCCCTTCGATTTTCGGCAACTGAGAGAGAAAAGGGGTATTATTAACGAAAACTATAAAACTAAATGCATAAAAGTAGAAATTGGGATTTATTACCATAGAAAAGGATGATGGTAGCTCCAAACTAGCTGAAGAAAAACTAAGGTATTCAGTGAGAAAAAGGGAGAGAAAAATAGATAGCTAGTTTTTGTTAGATTAGATATATCTAGTTAAAGTTAGTATATTTTTTTAAAAGTGAAATGATGCAATAAAAAAATGGACATAAGTTCAGATAAATTAAATATCTAGCTCCGTCCAATTCCTAAATATATTTTAGGATCCGTTTTTTTCAACTTATATTTGTTTATCTAAATCTACTTTACTTATATGAACTTATTACTCCTTATTTTATCTTATTAAGCCTTATTCTTAGAAGTATGTCGAACTTTATTATTAATGAGCTGAACTTGCCTAAACTTACTATATCTTATTAATTATTATTAAACTTTATCTGAACTTACTGAACATAGAAAATAAGGTGGTATGAACAAACCTTTTAACAGAATTTTTGGACTTGAAATTTGGGCCAAATGAAAAGTGAGTAATTATATTGCACATTTTCTTGAAAATATTCGCAGATCCTTTCAAATCCTGCGTGGGTGAAGGTTAGACTTGTGGGTTCACCACCGCCAAGTGTTGCGGATAATTGGTTTGCTCGGCCACCTGGCCTCTTGATGGTGTTTATGAACAGCCAAGCTACGATGTGGAGGCACTTTCCAGCAAACAGCCAAGCATGATGTATGAATTTGCTCAATGTCCTGTACTCGTGTTTGTATTGATTTTCATTTCATCACATTATTGTGGATTGTAATTGGCTATTTGCTACTTACTCCGTTTCTTTTTACTTGCAACAGTTTAACTTTTACACTATTCATCAACTCTACTTAGTTTATGTTTGGTGATTTATAGTTAAGGAAAAACATATTCATGTAGGATCTCGTTAGATTCGTCTGAATGTATATTTTCCGAATATATACTTTTTATAATTTTATTTATCGGTAATTAAACTTATTGATGGTTGAAATTATGCATTGACAAGCGTGAAAGTCAAACTGTTGCAAGTAAAAAGAAACAGATGAAGTATGTTTTAGGAGTGCCTCTCGTGAGGGGGTCTTCTAAGCTTTTAATTTTCCTTATCTTATTAAAAAAAATTGACTATTTGCTTACTTTCCTTTCCTTAATCTAATCTACTTCTTTCGTTGGGAAAAAAAATTTGTCTACCCACTAGAGATAGAAATTAATAATTAGTAGGGTATTAACTCAGAAGAGTTAATTATTTTTACTTGTCGATATCTGGTGGATAGATGTATCAATTTTCCGTTATTAGTTTATATTATTAAGGATTCTTTTATATTCACATTTTATAGTATGCATATCTTCAAGTATTATTATTTTTTACTATAAAACCAAAGTACGAATTTGATTTTCTTGTTTTAGTTAAATTTAGATTAAAAAAAAAAATTAAGTTGTAGAGAGAAAATATCGCTATAAAAGAAATGACAATTCAATGTGGTATATACAAATATTCAAGGAAAATGGTAGGAAATCGACTTTTGTTATCAAAGAAGATAGATGGGGAAGTGAATTGTTAATTGCGGTTGTGTGGGCTCCACTTCCATCCCTCTATCTTATTTAGTAACATATGGTTTGTTATTGGACATTATTTTACCTCCCGTATTTACATAAAATCGCCCGTATTTTTTTCAAAATTTTCCTAAACTACCCCTCACTCACTCTCTCTCTCTCCTCTCACTTTCTCTCACCTCACACTAACCACCACCACTTGAACCACCATCCAAACCACCATCACACCGGAACCACCACCGAAACTACCACCCTGCGAATTTTGTTTTGAAAAAAACCACAGAGGAAACAAAGTTCTGATTCGTTTCCTCCATGGAGGAAATAAAATTATGCTTCGTTTCCTTTGTGGTTTTTTTCAAAAAAAATTCGCAGGGTGGTGGTGGTTCCAGTGTGGTGGTGGTTTCGGTGGTGGTGGTTCTGGTATGGTGGTGGTTTCGATGGTGGTGGTAGTTTCAGTGGTGGTGGTCCTGTGGTGGTGGTTGTCTGTGGTGGTTGGTATGATGTGAGAGAATGTGAGAATGAGAGTGAGAGGAGGAGAGAGTGAGTGAGGGAGGGGTAGTTTAGGAAGATTTTGAAAAAAAATACGGATAATTTTATGTAAATACGGGTTGTAAGATTGTTATTTAGCTTTTATCTAGTAAGGTGGAAGTTCTATCTATCAAACAAATCTATATATCTGTTCTTTAAACATAAATAATTGCTTATGTTGTAGGCATTATTTAGTATTAACTAGAAATAATAAGTGAGTGAGATACATATATCGTCTAAAATAGATGATTAGAATTCAAAATGGTTGTCTCTTGAAGAAAAACATTATGAATGAAACTATTATTTGTTTCCCTACAAATACCATGCATCATTCTACATTTCCAACTACTCCCACCGTTTCATTTTAATCTACACACTTTGACATTTTACACTATTCACAAATTTCATTTTGACCATCATTTGTGATTTATACGCGGATGAAAATATAGTCATGTGGGATCTTGTTAGATTCATCATAACATGTATTTTATTAATATGTACTTTTTATAATTTTTACAAATACAAAGCTAAAGATATATGTCCTCAAAGTTTTGCGTTGGCATGCATGAAAAGTGCAAGTGTGTAGATTAAAATGAAACGGAGGGAGTATGTCTCTTTTCATTCCATACAATTCGATAGTCCGACGACTCCGACCCACTTATCTCTCTTCATTTCTTAGCTTTAACTCTCTCTTAACTCTTGATTCACTTGCCCTAGTGAGGATTGACGAGTATTATTCACACGAAGATTGGATGCGCAACTTATGACGGATGGTACACCAAAATCGTCAGATATTTTTATCAATTATTTTGAAAATTAATCTTACGCCTATGTGCTTTTTTTCAAACTAATATTTACCATTATAACTAATTTTTCTCAGATATTCATTTTTGAAGTGAACACGACCTAACAAGACGTGAGGAAAAAAAACCGAAAATTGCATACAACATTTAACAACGTTTTGTAAAATTTTAGTTATTCACATTAGATTACCTTCGAATCGGATCAGTTTTATCTAGGGCTGGCAAAAGTTGACCCGACCTGATAATCCGACTTGAAAATTTCGGGTTTGGGTTGAGATTTTCGACCTGAAATAAAAAATGAGTCGACCCAACCCGACCTGTAAATATAATGAGTTAGGTTCAGGTTGATTTTTCGAACCTGAAAATAACCCGAATGACCTGATTTAGAAGTCGGATTATTTTCAGGTCGGGTCAACCTGAAACTAACCCAGACTTTCATAACTTATACAACCTATCTTTTGTTATTCTTATTTGTATTGGGCCAAGCCCATTTCTTGGATCACCTAAATTTCATTTTAGGTCATTAACCCATATTTTCATAACTTATCGTGTATAGTTAAATTTCATTTTAGGTCATTTTGGGTTGGTTTCGGGCCAACCCGAAATCGGTAAAATCGGGTATGGGTTATGATTTTCGACCTGAAATTAAAATCAGGTTGGGTTTGGGTTAGGGATAAATGACCTGAAATATAGATAAGATCAACCTAAAATTGAATCAACCTGACCTGATTATCAACCCTAATTATCACATCTACTTAGTCAACAATCAAACTCATAATTGACCTCTCCTAAAGGTGGTGGAAGAAAAGCAAACCCTTAAAGAAACGTGGAGGAAAACACTTGCCACTTTCGTTTTTGTGAAAATAATCAAAGACACCAAAATCTCTCATCAATAATCTTATCATCTCCTCAACAAACCCTAATAACATATTCACAAAAGATTCTATATAAATTCCACCAAATTTTTAAAAATTATCCCTTTACAACAATCCCACTTCCAAAATAACAATCAATTCAACAAATCACAATCAAACACGTGGGCATCTAATTCCGTTATTTCAGTTACGTGCCCTTTTTCTTAAGCGGCGTAACGCCTACGCATCCTCTCTGTTCTTCTCATCTTTCTCCCCTGCTTCCCTCAACAAAGGTATGAGATTCTTAATTCTATTATACAATTAAAACAAAATTTAAATTCCCTTTTTTATTATTCCCTTTTATTTTTTATTTATATTCTTTTTTTTTTCTCTTACCACATTGATCAATGGTATAGTTTTTTTTTTTTTTTTCTTGTGTGATGATTATGGAATTATTGTATGTTTGTTCTTATATGATCATCTTAAATTTATTTATTTCTTCCTTAATAAAGTTTTCATCTTTCAATAATGTATTTTGTGCTTTACTAGCTTTCAATTATCATGAAATTATTATGCAACTATTTAAAGAACTTTTGTTGGAAAAATTAAACATGCAAAAAAAATTATAACAAGAAAGGTCAAAATTTTTATTCATGATTGAAATTTTTGGAGGCTTTATTTGCATCTTTAATCCATGATTCTTGCCAACTGCCAAGCGAAAGGCGAATCGAGTAATTTTATTATTAATAAGAGAATAATTGTTAGATGATTGTTGTTTGTTTAGGGTTGTGTTTTTTTTTTTTTTTTTTGTATCTTTTAAAGTTGTTCTTACTTATGTGAATTATTTGCTGTTATTTACTAATTATCACTTGAAAACAATAGTATTGTAGTATTATAGTATTATGATCAATATTGATTTTTGTTCTTATGCTTGCAGTTTTGATCGAATAAAGTTGATGAATTCAAGAAGTTGTTCAGGATCAATTGTTTCCCACAAACAGGGAAACAAAAACAGTTTCTTTTTCTGGGTTTTAGTTTGCTCACTTCCAAGTTTTTTGGGCACTCTAATTCCATTCCTTAGCTTCAGTTTCGACTAATTCAATCGAAAAAAAACCAAACAATCCCTTGAATAAAAGCCCTTGTATCACAATTTTAACCCAAAAAAGAGATGGTGATTGTAGCATCAGATTGTGTTGGTATTCATAATTTTGCTGATGTTTTTGGTCCAATACCACCAACACAACCTTCAATTGATCCTTACCTATGCTGCGATTTCAAGGATTTGTCGATTTACCCTACGAAAAGAAATGGAATTCATGAAATCCCATCTTTGGATGATCTTCATGAAGAGTGTATTATTGGGGTTGATGATTTTGAAGTGCTTAAAGTTGTGGGCAAGGGTGCGTTTGGGAAAGTTTATCAAGTTCGGAAGAGGGGAGTATCTAATGAGATTTATGCAATGAAGGTGATTCGAAAGGACAAGATTATTGAGAAGAATCATGTTGAATATATCAAATATGAGAGGGAGATACTTAAGAAAGTTGATCATCCCTTTATTATTAAGCTTATTTACTCATTTCAGGTAATGAATTTGGATGCTTAAATCCCTTTGGTTATACTACTAATTATCATAGCTTTGAATAGTTCTAACAACAGGCCAATTGTTTTCATTATATTTTTGTAGACCAAGTATCGGTTGTATTTTGTGCTAGATTTTGTTAATGGAGGCCAATTGTTCTTTCAACTCATTCAACATGGCTTATTCAGGTAATATTTTGTACCTCGGAATCCAAATTTTAATCACCTCAATCCATATTCGGATGTCAAAGAGTTTTAAAAAACGTTCTTGGTGGAAAAAAAATGTGAATGAAAGATCGCGATAATGTAGTTTCACTAGCTAGTGCTGTATTTCTATGTTCAAAGTGTTATACTCTGGCAATTCAAAATTAGTTGTGACTCATGACTTTGTCTTTGAGTGCAACTGAGTTGAGACTCATTTTTTATAAGTTGAACTATATACACTGAAAACTGTATTATGTGATGGGACAACTTTTCTTAGACGTACAATAAATCTGTGTTTCAGGGAGGATTTAGGTCGAGTTTATGCAGCAGAGATAGTCTCTGCAGTTACTTACTTACATGATAACGGCATCATGCACCGCGATCTTAAGCCAGAAAACATTCTTTTAGACGCTGATGGCCATGTAAGTTTAATCTTCATCCCCCTTACATCGCCTTTATAGCAAGAGAGTGTAGCACTGATTTTATTAACTTCTATGACCAGATAATGTTGACTGACTTTGGTCTAGCAAAACAATTTGATGATACTACAAGATGTAATTCTATGTGTGGAACAACAGAGTATATGGCACCTGAAATCATTCTTGGTGAAGGCCATAACAAGGCTGCAGATTGGTGGAGTGTTGGAATTCTCTTATATGAGATGCTCACTGGAGAGGTTTTACCATATTCCTCCTTCTTTCCTCATCCATTATGTTTATTCATCATTAGAGGTGGCGAACGAGTCATATGGTTGAAGTTATATTCAAGTAATGAGTTACTTTGTTCGAGGTTGGGTTTGTTAAGTAGTTTATCCTCGATAATTAAATGCTTTAACTAATACCGTTAATCTTTTGGTCAAGAAGATAGAGTCAGTTTCAAACTTCGGTCAAAATAGGTTATTAGGTAGCTGGTTGATTCTGAGTCTGATTATTTAGATAGAGTCAATTTTATCAGGTCTATTTGAAGTTTGTAACTTATAATTTCTTGTGTATTTGGTGTAATAGCTACCTTTCAGAGGGGGTAACAGGTACAAATTGCAGCAGAAAATACTCAAAGACAAGATCAAGTTACCAACTTTTTTATCAAGTGAAGCACATTCTCTAATAAAAGGGGTAAGATTATAGAACAACTTCCCTAGAAATTCATCTTATGTATCTTAGTTTCTTAACCTAAAGTTTCATATTTCTTTTGTACATGCAGCTGCTACAGAAAGACCCGAGCAAGAGGCTGGGAAGTGGGTCGAAAGGCGAAAACGAGATAAGAAGCCATAGATGGTTCAAGTGCATCAACTGGAAGAAGTTGGAAAACAGAGAAATTCAACCAAGTTTTAAACCAGTTGTTGGCGGGAAAGAATGTGTTGCTAATATATCAGATGAATGGACCAAAATGCCCTTGGTGGATTCTCCAGCTACTAGTCCAAGGTCTGGGGAGCAGAATGATAATTTCAAGGATTTTGATAGTGTTGTATGAGGTCACTTGATACAGAGTTTAATAAGGAGAAATGTCTTAAATGTATATATGGCTTCTTATAATAAAAATGCTCCATTTGCATAGAATTAATACTCCCTCCGTCCCATAATATAGTGCTTGTTTCTTTTTTACACGGTCTCCAAGATATAACTTTGACGTTTAATATCTTCAATTTTGTATTAATAAAAAATATAAAAGTTGATATTATAAAACTACACATTGAGACGAATCTAAAGATCCCACATGACTATGCTTTTTTATATATACAAATAAGAATATTCGATCAAAGATTTAAAGTTTGACCCAACAAAAATGAAATAGGCACTATATTATGGGACGGGAGGAGTAGTTTATTAACATAAGAATATTTAGAAAAAATTGTGACACTAGTAATGGTTTTTTTATTGATTTTGTAGTAAGAGGTTAGAACTTAGAACCTTGTTAAAATGGGGAACAAAGGTACAGAAAAATCGTTTACATTTTATAACTTATTTGACACTATTCATAAGTACAAAAAATCTTCTAGAAAATTTTCCCATATAAGAAATATACAATCACCTTATATGACTATATTTCTTATATGTTGGGCTGAGGTTTTTATACTTTGTTTAATTCGTCTCATTGAGAATATTATGAAAATTAAATTTTTGTGATTTTACTAATATGTAATTAAAGATATTAATGATACAAAGCGTGTATTGACAAATGTAAAAATAAAAAGTATATTAAGAGACGGAGGAATTAATTATTAAGAAACTAAAAGCTCGAAAGAATAAAGAGGAAAAGTTCAGCCAATTTCGTAACACAATTGAATTCCTGTAATTTCGAAGTATACAATTGTCAAATCTACAAATCAGGGCCTCTATTTACTTTCCTCTATTGGTTACAGGAAGCTCTAAACTTTATGATATTTAAAGATTGAGTTTATTTGACCACCTAATTATCAAATATCACATCTACTCTTTTATTACCAAAAAATGAGAATATATATTGAAACTCATGCAACGTGCACTGTAATACAGACAGAGGAGCATAGTCCACAATCATGAAGCACTCCGGCGTCCAACACGAGCAACAAACCCAAGCTTAACCGGCGCTACAGACCGCGCGGAACCACACTGCGCCAATAGAAAACATGTTATCCATCTTTAGTCTTTACTAACAACTTCAAACTTCTCAGCCTTTTTATTCATAACTTAAATGTTTTGCACAGAATAAAAAGGTGAACTTTTAGCAGCTTAAACAAAACTACCTAGAGCAAACACCATACAAAACCAGTAAATATCATCTTACATCCACTACTCTCATCTCCACCGCAACTCAGAAGTATAGTACTGTTCATATTGACTAATCTCAAGACAAGTGACATGTTGGATCCCGAAACATATTAGACAATCATATCATAAAAAGATGTCGTTAAGCAAATAAAATCCAGGAAGTTTTTAATCATCATAAACATGTGGCAAAATTATAATCCCTGATAACATTCGATTCAAGCAAATGAAAGGTCTTGTTAGGCAACAAGCTTTAGGTAATATTACTATCACGGTATCCTCAGTAAAACAAAATTGAACAGAGTTATACTCTGCGTACATACAAGCTTATGTTGACGTTCAAGAGAAGCACAACTTTAAATATGCTAAGAAAGCCTCAGACACCATATTCCTTTCATTGTAAACTCAAACAATGTAGGCAAAATTAATGGACAGATCATCACAGGCCTCTTAATCAATGTGACACAACAGAACAGATTATAAATTGCGAATTTTTCAAATTTGTTAAAGCAGAGGGAGTCGTAAAAAAAACAAGTGGGACGGTAATGTATTTCCAACAATAATCGAAGTTGTAACATTTTATTTAAAATACGACCAAAATAAAGCAACTACGTCCACTGCATGTAAAACTCTATGTCTCTATCCAGCACTTTTTTTCTTGTTTAGTTGGGACTTGGGGACTGAGGAATTGAGAAAATTTTCAATCATATAGCATGGACGCTTCAAGATACACACTATCCAAACAAATATAGCAAGGCCTCAGACACAAAAATTTCTTTATCACTGTAAAATCATACAATGTAGACAAAATGTTGATCATCACAGGCCTTTTAACTAAAATACACCCTCCCCTCTATTTAATATACACACCTTTAAAAATTTTGACCACATTGAGACTCAAATACAAATGGATTTCTATTGGGATAGTGAACCACATATTTCTAGTAGCATCCTAACTTATAAATCTACATTCATCAGCAAACAAGATCCTCTTATTCAGGTGTTGTTTAGCTGGGAAAGGTTTAGGGATGTAGAGAAGAAATGGGAAGTAAAAGCAAGCAAAGCTATGGATCAATCCCAAACATGTATATAAGCACCATCAACAAAAACACGAAAGCCTCAGATACAAATATAGTTTTATCATTGTAACGTCAGACAATGTAGGCAAATTTCGAAATATCGTCACAGGCTCCTTCTCTTATCTTAGACAGCACCAAACTAACTTTTAGTGAGCATTAAACAAATTTCAACATTATCTTCAACATATATATAGCATTCACACAATATTGTTCTTAGTCTCATGTATTTAGTCTTATAGAGAGGCCTCAGACACAATATATAAATCTTATCATTGTTAAGTCAGACAATGTAGGCAAAATTTGAAAAATCATCACAGGCCCCTTCTCTTCGACAAAACTTTAATATAGCATTTACACATATTCCTTGTTTTTATGAATTTAATCTTATAGGGAGGCCTCAGACACAAAATATATATCTTATCATTGTCAAGTCAAACAATGTAGGCATAATATGAAAGATCATCACAGGCCCCTTCTGGAAAAAACATTCAACAAAGTTTCACTGGTGAGCATCAAGATACGTCAAACTGTACACAAAACACTTCAAATGGCATTACATGCAAATCCTCTTCATCTATAATTAAGTCTTATTGAGAGGCCTCAGACACAAATAAAGCTTTATCATTGTAATGTCAAACAATGTAGGCAAAAATTTTGGAAGATCATCACAGGCCCCTCGTCTTGGAAAAACCATCTAACAAGAACGATAGCAAGCGCCAAAATACTTTTAAGTTTCAATGATGTTTTAGCCCTTCAAATGGGATTGCGTGCAGTCTCTTCATATTCTTATGCATTTTTGTTTAACAGGGTAGGTAAAGAGGAGAGAGGATCATAGAAGACATTATTTAAAAGGCCTGAATAGAGACAAATTATCAAATTAGTTTATTACTCCCTCTGTTACATTAATAAAAATTAAATTCCCATGGCACAATAGGAAGAAATGGAAACTGTTGCTTTTTGGTTAAGAGAAATCAAGGAGCCACGTGAAAAGATAGGTATGTCTCAGTTGTTTCGAAACAGGCCAAAATAGCAAATGTTTTATTTATTAGAAACAGCGGGAGTACAAACTCAAAAAGATAGGAAGACCAACTTAGACATGATCTCCCGTGTTGAAGTCATAAAATAACGGCAAACTTCATCAGCTAATCACTGGCGTCAAGCAAATCATCGAATCAACAGAAACAAGATAAGAGTCTATAGTTGTCAATACAACAGGTAGAGCTTTAGAAGACACAATAGGACAAAATTACAGTTGAAAACTTACAATTATTGCAGCGATGAGCGACATAGGATAGGTTTACATGTGTTTGTTTAATCAATATAAATTCAATTAAAAAATGACCCGAGCGACAGGAAAAGCAAAATATTAAGAACAAAACTTATACGCAGAGAACTGAAAGTTTAACATAAAATGTACCTGTGGGACAAGAAAGATTTTAGCACTAAAAACACACTTACAAAAACAATGAGTTGTATGCAAACTAACTTAACAGAAGTACGAAAATAAATTCATTTCAAAGACCAACATTACCTGTTCACATCTGAGAAAGAACAGACGGTTTTCCTTTGAAAGAATGGTATCCGAACTCTTGCAACCATTGCAAATAACATATTCATCTACACACACTAAAAAAAAAAAAAAAGAACTTTAGCACTTTGAACTTGAAATAGGCAATTCAACACATAAATTTCAAATGGTTTGTCCAATCAAGATAAAAACATTCTCCAGATAAGACCTCAAATCTTTCAAAAACTATAAAACATACCACATGGACAACCGATAGTGAATTTATATGTATATCTCGGCAATAAACAATCACAAAAACCTTAATGTACACATAAAAAACAGCCTAGATACCGATACTTACTGACATATCTTCTCAATATCCCTTCAAAATTCTTAGGAGCAAATCTTCCCTTGACAACCAAACGCTGTTGTCCATCCAAAGAGCCACTAGTTCCCAGCTCGGATAGTAGAAAGCTCATTACATGCTCCGGCTGCCTATGCATCCTGGAAAGAAAATTTTTTAAGGACACGATACCTCATACAGACGCGGATACCAAAATAACATAATAAGAAACTAAGCATAAAGATTCATTGATGGACATAAAATATATATAAAACTAAAGCAACTACAAAGAATTAGAGATAAATCAATAAAACTCACATCTTACAAAGATCTGTGAAATTTGCAAAAACAGTCTTTTTGGTTCCTTCACGCATCACTTGTGGGGGCCTCATAACCGTTCTACGTCTGTCTCCAGCTAGTTCTGGATTATTCTCACGAAGGACATTGAACACCCTTCCTAGAAGCTGCAAAAATGACCAAAAGTTTATTACTTGGGCATGTTCCAAGATACAAGGTAGCACAACTGGGACCGAAAGAACAGATTGCATGTGAGCACAAAACAGAAAGGCACCATTCAAGAAGGAAAGAAGAAGCCATAATGCAAATATAAACGACATGGTGAAAATACAATCTAACTAGTAATTCCCACGGTGGAAACAAGATCCTCATAACCAATCAATTATCAATCATAAGATCAAGTAGTATGAAACAAAGGAAAATACATCGCAACAACACAGGTCAACCTAGAAACACCCAAGGTTAGGACTCCATACTAGTGGTAGATTGCTCAGGACAAGTCAGTGAATGAAAAAGAATTGAGGGATGTGAGTAATGGAGCTTACTTCATCATACACATAATCTCTTAGAGTCCCCTCCCAGGGATATTGAGGTGATTGCAACTCTTCACTTTCATCCCCTTGTTCATCTTCTCCAATTTCACCTAAATTATACGATTAAAACCATTCAATCAGAATATAAGCTAAGCATCTAGTGTCAACACATTAACGTAATATATATATATATATACACCAACCACTGGATAAATTTTCTTACCTTCATTATCATCTCCTTCTTCACCAACATCATCATTATATAGATTTGGGTCAACCTGCAGATAAGAACTACGAGTTACATAACTTTAAACCTCAAAAAAATACCAAGGTTCCATAAATTATAACAAGAAGCTAAAAGAGCAACTTACTTGCTTCTTTTTCTTCTTTTTCAATCCAGCTAAAGATGTTTCAGCTCCATCAGAAACTGAGCAAATCAAAAATCATTATAATAAGTATGATAAGATCTGCATCTTCTACCCTAATCATGCTATATTATGAAAAAATATCAATAACAAATTACTCAAAGAAGATATTTCTTTGTTTCTACTTTCACAAACGAATGGCATCACAGTCAATTCAATCAGTTAGTTATACCTGTCATGTTCTCCATCTTATCATTCAATGGTTCCACATTCTCATCATTAAATTCTTGAATAGTAACTTTCTTCTTCTTCTTTTTCTTCGTCGGATCGAATGGAGCTAGCTGATAAAACAACCGTGCAAAGAATCAAAATGCCAGTAAGTAAGCACAGCTGCACAGAACAAAATAAGAAGTCCCTAACCTAGTTATAACCCACAAATACACCATAGTTGTATAAAACATGCTTTCTAAGACATCACAACTGAAAATATTCACAATAAAATCTTCAGACTACAATGCAATTAAATTTTCAACTTTATTTAGTACTATGAAGCAGAATAAGTCCATATTATCAGTAAAAAAAGTCGAATGAAATTTATACTTATTTACACCCAAAAAAAATTAGAACTTTGAGTTTAAGCTGAAATATAAAATCAGTATAAGTATATACCAATCAACCAACAATAAAAAATGGGAGAGGGGTGAATAAAATTTTAGAAAATACAATAAAAACTGGGTGAGGAATAAAACAAACCTCAGGAACATCGATGATATTATCTACTGATGCCATTATCACTGCAAAACCAAGAAAGTAAGGAGGAAAAAATGCAAATGTTAATAAGAAAATGCAATTACAGAGCAAAAACAATTTTATAATTTATAATCAATGTCTAATTATTTAGTCATTAACACAAATTTCTTCCAGCATTAAGTTACAAATTATTGAATATCTTTACACAAAATGAAGGAAAAAAAGAAGTAGAAAGCATTCTTACCTTAATTTTTTCAGAAAGATTAATTCTTGGTTAAGTTTGCGTTGTAAAGCTTTCTCACTCTTGCTCAAGCTCTTTCTATAGCTGCTTGTGATGTAGGGTTTTTGTTAGAGATTTTACAATGGGCTTTAGGTTTGAGATCACCCTGAACTATGGGTTCTTTTGATGACTTCCTAGTCCAGACCCGAATAAGTTAATTTGGGGTATGTGAAGGTTCATGCCTTCGTGGTAATGCCCGGAGGCGCAAATTAATACCACAAGTCCACAACTAGTTTCTAGTCCCGGGCGAAATCGTGGGTTATTAACATGTTCGTGTTAAAAAAAAATAGGGTTGTTTTGTTAGAAATAGCATTTTAGAAATTACTTTTTCCGAAAGACAATCTTTTAAAAAACAATCTGGCAAAACACAATCTTAACTTAATTTTTTTTGGCACGAAACAACCTTTGGCCTGAATTGTGGGTTGACTGGCCGAATTCCGGCATTGACCCACTTAAATGAGCAATGTGCCTTGCACATGACTCGTCCCTCCTTATTTTCCCACCCATTTCCCTCCAAATCTAACACTCTCACTTACAAAAAAAACCTAACACTTTTTCCTCTTAACTCTGTCTTCAATGAATGATCGAACAGTGGGAACTAGTCTTTTATGCATGTGATGCGTGTGTGATTTTTTAGGGTATTTTCTTAATAAATTTTATCTAAATATAGTTTTAGAAGTATAATTTAAAATTATTGTTGCACAAACTAATGTAAAGTGATTAGAAATTGTAATGAACATTTAGATATAAGGTCTTATAATCAATTTAAATTTATAATTTTTTTTAATTAAATAACCATTTTTCTAATTGTGTTAAGTTAATTTACTAATGCTTATTTAGTTTAATTTATCATTCAAATTTTGACCCAATCTTTAAATTATGAAAGGATATATTGTAGAAGATTTGAATATTCAATTTTATATTTAGCTAAGGATAAGAATGACTTTTTAAAGGAGGACCCCATAGCTCCCCCTTGGCTTATATAATAGAGATTAATGGAGAGATGAAAATTCCAGCAACAACTTGACAAAAGGTAAGCATTGAATGTTTTTTTTTTTTTTACTTTCAAAATCCCCAATTACTCTAACAGTAAATAGATTTGCCCTGCTCATAATTCGCACTTTTCATTCTCTAATTTGTACCTTTGTTGACCATGGAAGGAGGTAGAGTTGCGTCATCTTCAAGAAGAAGTGGGGGACCAATTAAAGACTTATACAAAAACCCAGGTAAAGATTCCTTTTTAGGTTATGCCCAAAGTAAAAAAAAGATTTCCTTTGAAAACATAGTTAATTAGTGGACAACATGATTACCCAATTGTTAATAGTTGTTTAATTATGTATAATTTGATGTTAATTACGTTTATGTGTTGTAATTGTAAATTTTTGTGTGTTACTAATTGTTGGAAGCATCAGACATGGAATGCTAAATGAAAGCCTAATTTCACAGTTTGAATTATGCTTGTGTTACCTGTGTTAAAGTATGTTTCTTTATATGCATCAGGTTTAACGGTAGAATAAACACTTATGACACTTGGTATAAGTTAATGGAGCCAATTCACATTAGGTTATATTATGGAGGGAAGTTTGTGACAATAAACAATAGGACAACTTATGAGAAGGGAGTGAGTAATTTTTGTGGGATTGCAATACATTCTAATGTGGATGAGATATGTTGTTTTGAGTTTGTACATTGGATTAAGGTGAAATTAGGGTATGATGAGGTTAGGGAAATATGGTTTAGAAAGCGTGGTTATAGTTTACACAATGGTAGGAAGCAGATAAAAAGTGATGCTGAAATTGATGAGTTTTTGCAAGCTCCTGAGAATGATGGATGGTTCCATCTTTATGTGGTTCATCCACAAAGGGAGGAGGGAATAAGTAGGAGTGTGTTTGGTGCAGGGTGCGGTGGATATTAGGGAGTGAAACTGACACATGTGGGGTAAATAGCAATGTGGGTAGTGAGTCAGCAGGAGGTGAGTCAACTCACACTTTTGATGGGGGGCTACAAGGGAATCTTGTCCAAAGTAGTGTTGAAAACCCTAGATTTGGTCAAGTTTGTTGGGAAAACCAACCCCTCAATACTGTTGCCTTCATAACCAACCCTCAACAAGCACAAAAATATTTCCCCTCATTACCCTACAGACCCAAATTACCCACATTCTCAACTGCAAAAAAGAAACCAGCTCAAATTCAACTTCCTTTTTGTTACCCATTGGCGAGCCTGCACGTCCAGAGGTCTTTTCTTTTTTGTCGAGTCTTCGTTCTTTTCCTCCCTCACCTCGTCAGTCTTAGGTTTTCTCTCCTCATCCCCACCTCTACTAGTGTCGCTCCACCGCAGTGTAGTTCCCCTAAATCCTAGTGGTCTCGTCGGTCTCCCCCTAGTTTTGTCATAGTCGGCGAGCTAGTCGCCTGGTCGTGAGCTTGGGCTTCCCCCTCCCCCTCCCCTGTTTTGTGGTCAGTTAGAGTAGGTTTGGGCGTCCCTTCCCTCCCGTGGTCTCTGGTTGGCTTCCCATCCCCCTAGTTACATCAGGTACACTTGTAGGGCTTCCCCTCGCCCGTCCCCTCTTTTGTTAGTGTTGTGTCGCACAAAAGTTGTAAGACATCCCCTTCCCCCTCCCCTGTTAGTGTTGCGTTGCGTCCCCCTTTGTTTTCCGATAGTGCGTCCTTCCTTCCCCCTTCCCTGTTAGTTTTAGTTATCTGTTTTTTGTTGGTTAGTTATGCACTAGTAGAAAAAGGACGATTTGCGTCCCTTCAATTGCGTCGCACAGACACGGAAACGACGCACAGTTCGAATTTGCGTCGCATGTGGGGAGTTGTGCGACGCAAATCACAGAAATATGCGTCGCACAGTATAAATGGGCGTTGCAAAAGGCTAATGTGCGTCGGACCCCTTGGCCCATCCGACGCACATCAGCCCACTAAGTTTCTCGGCTCTCTCCCTCTCCTTTTAATTTTCCCAAACCCTAAAAGGACAACTTAGTGCACAGCAGCCGCGTCTCTCTCTCTCTCTCTCTCTCTCTCTCTCTCCCCCTCTCCCTCTCTCTCAATTCCAGAACTCCGCAAACTCGTTCGTTTGTTCCTCAAATCCGCCGTTTATATTTGTTCCTCAAAAATCAATCAACTTCGTTTCACTTCGTTCGTCTGCTGTGCACTCCTGAAACCCTAAAACTCTTGAAATCCGCCGTTTCATCGATCAAATCCCTCCTGAAATCCGCCGTTTCATCGATCAAATCCCTCCTGAAATCCGCAAACTCGTTCGTCGAAATTCGTTCGTCTGCTACAACTTCGTTTCACTTCGTTCGTCTGCTGCAACTTCGTTTCACTTCGTTCGTCTGCTACAACTTCGTTTCACTTCGTTCGTCTGCTACAACTTCGTTCGTCTGCTGTTACAACTTCGTTTCACTTCAAAATTCGAAGGTATTCTTTCTTTTTCTTTATTTTTCTTTATATCTGATTTTTTTTCTTTATTTTTCTTTATATCTGAATTTTGATTCTTAATCTTTTCTCGTTTTCAGATCTGGTTCTTCTCGAAATCTTGTTGCGTTTGAGGTGAAGATCTGGATTGCTATGAAATAACAAGAAATTCTCGAAGATCTGGATTGTGTTTGAGTTTTTTTATTTTTATTTTCAATTTTATCTCCCCTTCATCTTCTGGTTAGGGTTAGAATTTCTTATTTTTTATTATGTTTTAGTTATAGATCTGATGTTAGTATAAAACCGCGGAGGCTTTGTAGTGGTAATGGTGATATTAGATCTGTCCATTGTCTTTGTATTGCTGATTCATGATAGAATTTGTATGTTCTTCATTTGTAATTTTATCTTCTCCATTTTTGTATGTTCTTCATTTCCTTTTCAATTACTGATTACTTATTGTTGATTCATGATAGAATTTGTGTACAATTTTCTGCATTCGTTAGTTTTTTTTATAAAAAAAAAAATTTTTTTTTTTAAAAAAATTGCAATTTGCGTCGCACGTTGCCCAAGGTGCGACGCAAATCACTCATCTGCGTCGCGTCCTAGGCGATGTGCGACGCACATTACCCTTTGAAGTGGGCTGGGGAGAGCCATTTGCGTCGCACCGTATAAATGTGCGACGCAAATAGCTCAACCATCTGCGTCGTTTCCGCATACGACGCAGATCAATTCTGGTCATTTGCGTCGAGGCCTTTGGCGTCGTACCGGAGTCCGACGCAAATAGGCGCCTCACATCCGACGCAAATTGCCTTTTCTGTACTAGTGATGGGTTGTGTTATTATGGTTGTGTGGTTTGTTAACTTAACCTGCTTGATGATTTTGTTAATTGTTGGAGGTAGTCTTTGTCTGCAAGATGTTGGATCTGGTTTATGTGGTTGGCTAGGGTTTGCGTGGCAAGCGATTTCATGGATGGGGTTTGTTTTATCCGATTTTGATAATAGGATGGTTCTTCGAGATCTAGCATTGGTTAGATTTCAATCTCGCTTGGTAATGATTGTCTCAATCATTGCCTTGACAAAACAATATATGAAAACGGCTCCCTAATTCGTCAATTGGGTTTATAACGCTTCAACTCAATCGAGCTTCTCATCAAAAGAGAAGTCGGAAATACCCTTCCAAAAGGGTATTGAGTCACAAAGGCATGTGACTCTTCCAACAGGACCCTTGGTCGTAGAATCCTATGTGACAAGGTCACTGGGATTAGTCCTGTTGCGAGTTCCTAATCTCGCTGTTACTTTGGTTCCCCGGTTGGGAAATCAGCCCTCTCCTCTCGCTCCTTTTGTCAGGTTTCCAGTGATCGTCATCCATCAGCAACCGTTTTTCACTACAGTTCGCTATCATCACATGCCTCCAGATCGGGCCGTTTTTCCCTAGCTAGTCTACGTTATTTATGTTTTTAATTTGTTATGTAAGAGTGAGTATCGCTCAGTTCAGTTTATTTGGTTGTATTAGCATTAAGATGTATTTTATAGATATCATCTCAAAACAAACAAAATAAGAATGAAAAAAAAAACATATTCAAAATATCCAACAATTTTCATGGTTTCAGTTAGCGATTGTACTAAAAGACAAAAGTTCATACTTATTGTTCATAGAAAAATCTGGGGAATTGCCTGCTCTAAGAACTCCCTAAAACTAGTGAACAATTCAAAATAGATCACAATTTCAAAACAATGAGTATAAGCTTAATGAAACAAGGTCACTTTATTAAGACCTAAAGCAAAAATAACATTTCATTAGGAGTACAATATAACTTTCAAAAGCAACAACAAAGTTACTGGTTAGGTTGATAGTATGAAGAAGAAAAACCAGCCTCATTAAGCTTTTCTTGCATTTCATCAAATCGCTTAGCCATTGAAGGAGTCAAGTAATTGGTCCAATCTCCAACCTCACCTTTCCGGAAAAAAACCTTGTTCTTAAATACAGAAAAATACTTGCCACTCTTATTGACCTCCATTTCCTTCAAACTTTTAAGGCTACAAACTTCTATGATCTCATCTATAATATTCCCTTTTTCTTCTTCCTCTGAAAATGGGTAACCCACAAATTTAGCCAACTTTTTCAGATGATCTTTTGGTTCCTTTTTCATCCCTTCATATTCTAAAAACAATACCTTTTCTGGGTTTTCTACACTCTTCTTCCAATACCCAATCACATGATCATCATAAGGCCCATATGGGAATGTCCCCTTACAATATTTATCTAAATGTTCCTCCATCATATTCATGTCCATATTTGATGTACTAATATTGTTACGTGTTTCAAGTTGCAAGAAAAATTGCCATAATGATACAAAAGTGTCTAAAGGATTTCGACAAACATAAACAATTCGAGATTTCGAGGTTTTTATGGATTCTGGCAATGATGTATATGGTAAGTGGCTAGCAAATATTCTAGGTAGTAAGTAGGGGCGGCTTTTAGCATGTTCAACATGTTCTATAGAACAGGGCCCCTTAATTGTGAGGGGCCCAAAATAGAGAAAATTCAAGTAGTAAAAAGAAAAAGTTTATCTACTTATTTGGATTATTTTTTTTCATAATATGATTATGTGAAGTATGGATGAGCTACTACATTATTGAATTTTTCAAATACGAGATCGCACAGGGCCTCTATATAGTTCGAGACGGGCCTGGTAGTAAGGGTACTTGGTCCATTTTTGCGCTACTACATAGATTCGGTTGTAGATTTTCTAGAGTGTTTTGGAAATTTTGAAGTTAGAGATGGAGGACAAGTTCATGAGGATTTTTGGTGTATAAAGGGTGTTGAGAAATATCATGAGATAAATTTGTGCGATTGACAACAGAAAAAAGGAGAGATTTTAACCATGTTGTACCAGTTTTGGGTAGGCTAGCTAAAATGATATCATTATCATGAGCTTGAAAATGGGTTTGGAATGAGATTATTCCTTTCAAAGCAAGACTTGAACACCAAAAACTCTCGTGAAATTGTAATGGCCTATCAAACCACAATGTTTGTTTTTGCAACTCGTTTTCCAATTGATCTTGATCTTGAGAATTTGAAGCTGCCATTGATCGAGATGATTAAATGAGCTATATATGTTGGAAAGAAATATTTGTACGTAAATACTACTATACTAGTGGAAGATTGATTGGAGATTATTATACTATGAAGACATATAGATATAGTACTATTGTACACTTTAATTTCCCAAAATATCTTCTTTTTGACGCTAGTTTCCAAAAAAATATTTGATTCATTATGAATTAACTGAACTTCTATTTATCGCCCCAAAAACTACTTAAAATCGCCCAAAAATCATTTTTTAGACAATTTTACCCTTCTTTCTTTTTTTCACACCACCCACCATTCCCACCACCACCTGCGACCCCCGGCTAGCTCCGGCCATCCCTGCCATCCCCTACCTCCCCAACACCACCACCTTCGCGTCACCCCAACACCACCACAATTTTTTTTAGAAAGGGCGAACGTCCGGTCAGGACGATCGCCCCATGGCAAGAACGTCTGGCCAGGACGTTCCACCCATGGCCGGAACGTTCTGGCCAGACGTTCTTGCCATGGGGCGATCGTCCTGGCCGGACGTTCGCCTTTTCTTAAAAAAAAATTCACCTCTGTTCTTGTTCGTGTTTGAAGGTTTGTACTTGCACCCTTTAACTTATTGTTGAGAAGAACATAGCCTTTTATGGATCGAAGTATATGATTATTGTCCTTGCAAAAATTCTGTTTATGGCGTACAAGTCTTGGGTTTATGACATCCATCACATTCATCTTCTTGGTTGGAGTATTAATGTCATCATGGTTAGGAGCTTCTATTCTCCAACTGGGAGAGTGGTTCATCAAGAAAATCCCCCTTATTAGCCATATATATTCTGCTTCGAAACAAATTAGTGCAGCAATATCACCAGGTATTATTATGTGAATACATTGAAAACCTCCGTATAAGAGACTTGACGTCCATCTTTGAGTTGATAAGTTGAAGACAATGGTTACTATTTCAGATCAAAATTCTATGGAGATGAAGGGTGGTGGTGGCAGGAGGTGAAGGGTGGTGGTGGTGGTGGTGGCAGTATGTGAAGGATGGTGGTTTAGAGAAAAAGAAGATGAGAGAGAAGAGGGTAAAAAATCAAAAAATATAAGTAAGGGTATAATGGATATTCATGTGAGAGTTTGGGCGATTTTAAGTACTTTATGGGCGATGTTTAACAATCTGATTATCTTCTCACCCAAAAAAGAAACAAACCACATTTATTTATGGTTTTCATTTTGTATGTTATCACGTCACTTTTGGCACTTTCCTTCTACCACATATCACATGGTCCACATTAGAGCTATCAATTTAGTTACTCGAGTCGGGTTCAGGTTGAGTTATTTCGGATTTCAGTTCATGTTCGATCATGTCGTGTCAGGTCATTAAATCAAATATGTCGGGTGCAGGTAAAGAACGGTCATAATTCGGTTAGGTCTATCTTGGTTCATTTCTTCTTTCAAGTTCGATCGAGTTCAGCGCGATCAATTTCGGGACAAGTCATCTTTCGTGATCATTTGGTGTCGGTTCGGGTTTATTGCAGGTTTGTAGCGGGTGCTTTCAGGTTCAGATCATGCGTGAGCCGGGTACTTATCTGGTCAAGACAATAGCAGTTTGGGTCGAGTTCAGGTTGGTAGTCATCGGGTTGTACCATACTTGGTATCAGGTCACTTTCGGGTTGCTTCGAGGACAGAACAAGTCATGAATTTTTCGTGGCGTTGCTTCAAATTTGTATCATTATTTTAGATTTCATTGAAAATCAATGCTTGAATAGTTCATCTAGTTATATGCCTTTTTTTAAAGTAGTGTTAGTTTATGATTTATGTTACTATGTGGTGCAACCAATGACAAGTCGAGTTTTTAACAATCAACAAGTCGGATAAAATCGGATAACATGTAGCAACAAGTCAGGTAAAATAATGTACCAGGTCGCAACATGTCTAGTAAAATCAGGTAACGGGTCGCAACAGGTCGGGTTAATGACAAGTTACATCGAGTTATAGTTTCAGGTCTTAATCCGGTCAGATGTTGAATCGGGTTTAGACCGTTTTCAGGTCGGATCGTTTCAGTTATCAGTCTTTTTTGGGAGGGTATCGATTCAGGTTCAGGTCATAGAGTATCGGGTCAAGTGCATGTATCAGTTATTATCAGGTCGGGCTACATGTGACCTGTTTTGCCAAAATTTTAGGTGCAAGTCAGTTACAGGTCATTATAAATTCAGATCGAGTTATCAGATCAAATCATTTTTTTACAGCTGTAGTCCACATCATGAATTCATGATCATCGATTTCAACTTCCATCTTCCAAGTAGGGTTAAATATAATTTTTTACCCCTAGATGATTTTGAAACGAGAACCCCATAATTAATGGAGTATTTAAAGAAAGGCTAGTGCACAATCATCTGAAGAGGAAGGGAGTAATGAGAGAGGTATGATAAACATCTATCGGGTAGAAATATCTAACATGATTTTTCGTATAACAAATATTGCTTTTATATATACGAATATTGTTTGTGTACATAACAAATATTGCTTGTGTTGGCTTCCTCTTATTTATTATACGAAATACAAACAATATTTGTTCTATACACAATCAATATTTGTTACACGGAAAATTGTGTTAGATAAATCTACCCGTTAGAGATTTATCAAACCTCGTAATAAGATAGACATTGTTGTGTTGTGGAGTTGGAGGAGGAAATGTGGTCGGATAATTATTGTTTTTATTAGTATAATCTATATCATTTTTAGTTAAGTGTATGTCATTTGAGGTGGAGAGTATATCATTTGAGGTGCGTGTTTCATGTTTTGAGTCAACTGTCATTTTTGTTCACATTTGTGTCATTATTTGCATAGTCCATTGTTGCAATTTATGTCATATATGGTGCTTTATTTGAGTACACTGTCATTCTTTTGCTCGTGTCATATTTGTTTATACCTATATCATTGTTAGTGTAATCTATGTCATGCCATTTTTGTTGTAGTATGTGTCATTATGTGTGCGTTTATAGCTGTTATATTAGTTCGCATATGTGAAATTTTGTTACACAATAAGTATATGACGTAATATATTGTCTACTTATAATTATTGGGGTTATTTGTTAATATAGTAGGGGAGATAATTGGTTAAGCTATTTGTGTCCCCTTGTTGGGATTTACTTATCTTAAAGGTTATTTATAATTTTTTGGGGTTACTGATATAAAGTGAATTGGTTACTTATGTCCTAATATGGTGAGTTTATCTTTTAAAAGTGCAGCCACATAGTTATTGAATGTGTAGCCAATTGCAGAGAAGACTTGCTGTAAAAGAAGTAATTGAAATCGTTATATAACGAAGTAATTGAGATAAATCGTCATATTCATATACATAGAATATTTGTTCTAAATTTTTCTTAACAAGTATGATAAAATGTTGAGTTTTTTGTCAGAAACAACCTTTTATAAGTGTCATTTTGTCAGAAACAACCTTATAAATTTTTTTTTGTCAAAAACAACCTTTAAACTCAATTTTTTTGTAAAATCAGACCTGGTGCCTATTTTCCGGCATTGACCAAGATTTTCCGGCCTTGACTTTATTTTTACCCCTCCTCCCTTTCTATTATTTTACTTGGTATTAACTTTCCCTCCAATTTCATTCTTATAACCCACCCTATTTCAAAACCAACCCACCCTATTTTCTCTCTCCTCTCTTTGCAACCTACAATTTCATTCCTAGCAAAAGATTCTTTCTTCCTCATTAATGGCTTCTTCCTCAGCTTCTCAAGGTCATGATTTAGCCTATTCTTTTCATGCTCCACACAAACCAGCCTTGCCTTGATGATGTTGTTATCAGTGGCTAACCTATGCTTCTTTGCAACAAGCACATTTATGACTTCTCTTTGCCAATCAGTTTGGCCCTCATCAACCCAGTCAAACGTTTTACACCCCCTTTGACCTGTTTCATGGTTGTAAAATTTGCAAGCTCTAAACTTTCTACCTGGGTTATCATGAGTCCATGATGTCCTTGTTGCAACTGCAAATCCACAACCGCATTTCACCATAGCACTACAACAAAGAAAACAACAGATTAAGTTCAAAGGAATGTCCTAATTCAATTGATAAGATAAGCCCTAATTCAATTCAAAAGATAACCCTAAATGTTATGAACAAGAAGAAATTAATTGAGATGAAAAATCATAAACTTACCAGTTGAAGAACCCTAAAATAGAGCACACCAGATTTAGAGATTTTGGTTGGGGAATTTGCGAATTTGGGGTTAATGAGGAAGAGAGAGAAGAAGTAGTTATATAAGGGTGGGTTCTAAGAATGAAATTGGAGGGAAAGTTAACACCAAATAAAATAAAAGAGAGGGAGGGGGGTAAAAATAAAGTCAAGGCCAGAAAATCTCAGTCAATGCCGAAAAATAGGCACCAGGTATGATTTTACAAAAAAAATTGAGTTTAAAGGTTGTTTTTGACAAAAAAAAATTTATAAGGTTGTTTCTGACAAAATGACACTTATAAAAGGTTGTTTCTGACAAAAAACTCTAAAATGTTTGTAGTTCAAAAAAATAATACTTGAAGACAAGTTTATCTCAATAATGGAACGACCTAGGGATATGTTTGTTGGAAGAAAATTATCATCCATAAAAAATAATTTTCGATAAGGAAAAACATAATTGTATAACAAATTTCCTTTTATTTAATTTCTTTCATGAAAAGTTACAAAGTCAAGGAAGAATAGATATGAAAGGGGATGAGTGGGTGGGTGGGTGGGAGGAAGAAAGGAGGAAAGTGAAGATTTTGGAGTAATATATGGCTTCCTTGCTTTGAGATCTATTTTCCACCACTTGAAAAACTATTTTCTATTCTTTATAAAACAAAAAATAGAAAAATAGAAAAAATCAAGAAAAAGTATTGGGTCAGACCGTCTTACGTATTGTTTACTGTCAGACGGGCTGAGCCCAATACATCTTCTCTCTCGCAAGTCGCAACAACACCACTCTCTGCTTCACTTTCCTCACTCGCTTTTTCTTCCCATACGATGACGTCTCCTACAAACTCAAATCAAATCAAAATTAGGGATTTTTTTTTTCAATTTCACAAAATCAACCTTTTTTTTTACAATTTCAACTGTTCCCGAAGAAATCGATTTCGAGGATGAATAAAAATTACCCGAACAGTGACTTTGTGAGTTTCTGGCAACGGAATTCCTCCATTGGGATTGACGATGTGGTACTTTCCAACGGTCATGGAATTAGTCCTGATGTCCTTGGATATGCATTTTGTTTGGTCTGATAGAAGATCAAATCGTAGACATTGAGAAAGATTTAGCAAAAACCCTAGAATTAGGATAATGCACTTTCCTCTTTTTCTGTATCTCATACAAACTAATTTCTCTCCCTTTTGATTGTCTGAGTTTGGTGTGAATGTTGTGATCTGAAGTAGGAATGAATTTGCTTTGAAGTAGGAATGAAGATTTGAAAGATGATGGTGGTGTCTGGTGTGTTTGGTATGGTTTGGAGTTTGCTCTCTGTTATGCAACTTGTTTCATTTAGAACTTAATTTTTTGCATTTACTTAAGTTTTGCTTTCAGTTAGTTTTTTTTTGTTTTAGTTAGTTGTTAAATGAAAGAATAAGAAAACTAACTGAAACGATAATATAAGTAACTGAAAACTAATAAAACACGTAAATGAAACAATAAGATAAGTAACTGAACTTAAAAGACATCCAACTGAAATAAAAAAGATCAACTCAAAAAAAATTAAAACCAACTGAACAAAATTTGAAAGATGATGGCGGTGTCTGGTGTGTTTGGTATGGTTTGGAGTTTGCTCTCTGTTATGCAACTTGTTTCATTTAGAACTTAAATTTTTTGCAACTAATAAAACACGTAAATGAAACAATAAGATAAGTAACTGAACTTAAAGACATCCAACTGAAATAAAAAAGATCAACTCAAAAAAAAATTAAAACCAACTGAACAAAAATTGAAACCAACTCAAAAAAAATTAAAACCAACTTAACAAAAATTGAAACCAACTGAAAAAAATTGAAACCAACTAAATAAAAATTGAAACCAACTGAAAAAAAAAAAATTGAAACCAACTAAAAGTCGTCCGACCAAATATTATGGTCAGACGTGTATGTAAACTAGCCTAATAGATCTCCTTACGCGACAGGAATTGGAATAGGCTCTACAAGCTCAGCTTCTTTGTCATCCTTTGGTGGGTGGATGGTAACAACATCAGGGATTGGCTTTTGGGGTCCCATCTTTCCTTTAGGATCCCAGTCGAGCATGATCTTAACCTTGATACCAACCACTCCCTGCATACAAAACCAGATAAGGAACATCATTCAGGATCAATCATGAAATATAGATCGATGAGATTCTGCGTGAAACACATACACATACCGTCTGAGAAGGACATGACGAATAGCTGAATCAATGTACTCAACAACAGGTTGACCAGAAGAGATCATATAACCATCCTTGAACTTCATGGATTTTGCACGCTGTGCCCTCAGTTTACCGCTAACAATCACCTCACAACCCTTTGCTCCACTTTCCATGACGAACCTGAGAACACCATAGCAAGCCCTACGAACAGCGAGACCACCAAGAAGCTTGTAACGAAGAGATTCACACTGAGCAATAGCGCAAAGACCTCTGTTGTTAACCTTCTCAGCATACAATTCAACAGTGTCTTCTGGAAACTTGAACCTTTTCTGCACAATCCAAGTCAGCTCCCTAATTCTCCTTCCTTTCTCACCTACAACATTCTGAGTGCGAGTAGCGCGGATGATGATCTCAGTACGCATAGGATGATAGGAGTAACCCTAACTTCAACACCAGAGTAACCATCTTCACCAAGTTCTCGTGTGAAAACTTCATTCAATTCAGCGTTAAAAACTCCATCAGCGACCAACTTTCGCTTCTTGCTCATCTGAGTCGCCATCATTGCAGAGATCTGAGGAGAGAGAAAGTGAGAGAGGGAGAGAAAACAAGCGAGAAGATGAAACCCTAGAAAACTAAAACCCTAATTTTTTGAGACCAATCAAATTGACTTATATCTATGAATATAATCTTTTCTTATATATTAGGAAAATTTTCTAATGATTCTATACCTATAAGACCCCATATAAATATGTTTATTTCTTATATCTATATATTGGAAAATTTTCAAGAAGAGTCTACTTAATTCTAATTAGTGCCAAGATTCCTAATAAGAACATCAATAAGGAACGAAGAGAATAATTTTTCCCAAATCCTAGAAGATAAAATCTATCCCTTTCGTATGGCTATTGGAGATCTTATATTTATTTTTTTGAGGGAGATCTTATATTCGTTCATCTTCTTTTCGCTATATGATTTTTATAATTGACAATTATATTTAAAATATTAATTTTCTCAGATATAAAGTTAGAGGATAAGTAGATTATCCCTCATACTTTTATCGATTAGTAGTTGTGTTCATTCTACTATTACATGTAAAAATATATAAGTATAATATAAACATAACACTTTTCCATTTTTCTTTCTCCTAACATTAACTCAAGCCAAAAAAAATTAATGACCATTTATCATTTGAAAAGTTTGTAGTCCCAATTTCATCAATTGTTGAACTTAAGCCCACTAAGTTCTAAATAATAGAAATTGACCCCTTATATTTTATTCAATTCTCAATATTATCCACCCCTTTTTTAATGAATTATCAAAAGCGTTTATATTCTTTTTCGTTATATTGAAAAAAATAATTTGTTTCAATTATATAATTGCAATACATTTAAACACTTTTTTTTTACTGTTATATACATATAAAAAAAGTACACAAATCACTTTTCCATTTGTATTTTTCCCTTCTAAAATATACTCTGAACCACTCGGAACTTTACTCCCTCTTTTGCACCAAAAAGTAATTATTAACTCTGACCCAATAAATTTCATGGTCATTTTTCATATCCTCTCTCCCCATTCACATTTGCATTTATATATGAATTCTAAGTTTAATATCTTTAACAAAGTACATATTGAAAAAAGTGTGTAAGAAGGTAATAACAAAAAAAGTTCTTTTTAGTTTGATATGCAAAAATTCATTCTTTGCAAAAATGATTGATGTTTTGCCAAAAAAATCATTGATCTGATTGCGATTTTTTAACTTGCATCTTAGAGGGTAAAATAGAAAAGAAAATCAGAATAATTAATATGAATTCCATAATTATGGTGATGAGTGATGACTCATATGTATCAATAGTATGATGTATTGACTTATTTATCCTCATTTATATTATTTATTTTAATAATCTGAAAATTTCCTCGTTCTAGATACAATATTTAATTTATATTCCTAGTCATAAATTTTTTAACAAATAAAGATAACACATGTATTATAAATCTATATTATAACTGAATGACTATAGTATATCATTTATAAGTTATTTCTAAATTAAGCTCGTTATTCTTTCTTATAAATTTGTAAAACTTTTTGTCTTGCAATCAGCGAAGCTTGTTTCTTATCGAAATAATGAACACTCACAAAACTTGTTTCTTGAGAAAGTGTGAAACAATCTATAGGGAACATTATATAGTAGTAAATAAAATGATTATTTTACGTTAGATACTTTCACTGAAGGTCTTATATAACTTGGTAGCATTGAGATCTTTCCTGATGCTATCATATTTTGTTCGATACAATCTTCTCCGACTATAATTAAAAAAAAGTATATTTTAATTTGTTATTAAGGCTATGTTCTATTCATTTTTTTGCTTATAATCTAAAGCAAAACAGCCAACTGGATTGCAAATGTCGGCCACTTAGTCGATTCAGCTTTTCACATTACTCCTTGTAACAATTCCTCCCTTCATGATATCCTTGTAAACGATGCCTTAGGAGTTCCCCTCGTGAGGAGGGTCTCCTAAGCTCTCTTTTTTCCTTATCTTATATATAAAAAAAAACTAAACTTATCTATACTTATATGTACTAACTAAAATTTGGTATAAAAACTTTGTAAAACAACTCTTAAATCACTTTGTTGGTTCTTCTATTAAGTCTCCTAGAACCATTTATTAAAATGTTTCCCATTTACTAAAAACTTTTATTTACTTTTTCCCACTATTTGAATTGCTCTTTCACCTTCCATTTTCAACCTTTGAGTTTTTATGTCCTTGAACCAACTCAAATCCATTCTATCCAATTCCCTCAAAAAATAACATCAATGCGATTCAAAGTTAAACCATAATCTAAGGGCCCGTTCGGTATTACTATGGTTTTCTGTTTTTTGGTTTTTTGATTTTCAAAGTCATGTCATGTATGTCCTATAATGAATAAAAAATTAGTCAAATTTATTAGAAACATGATGATTTTGAAAACTGACAACTAAAAAGTGAAAGCCACTTTTCCTGATTTCCTGTTTTTGGTTTTTAGTTTCCAAAAAAACAGAAAACTGAAAATAAAGTACAATAACGAACTGGCCCTAAAATATTGGAATTTGTTTTCAAAAGTATCATATTAGTTAATGTCAAACTTGGGAAGCAATGTCCAAATAAAACCCCCAAACATAATTATTTTCTTCATTGCCTTGTTTCGGTGAACATTTAGTGTTAAGACTAGAGGTGATCATGGGCCGGGCCGGGCCGCGGTAAAAAATTTTTGCTCATTGGTCGGGCCGGGCCGGGCCTAAATTCGGGCCGAATTTTTGTGTCGAAAGCCCGCTATTTCAGGCCTAAATTAGCGGGCTTTTGCGGGCCAATTAAAATAGACTAAAAAGTCGTTTTTGGCCTGCCCAAAGCCAAAAAAATACGGGCGGGTTGGGCCAGTCCCGGCCCGCGGGCCGAAAAATTCTGCCCAAAAACGGGCCGGGCCGGGCCCGCAGGCCGGGCCAAAATGATCACCTCTAGTTAAGACCTTTAAGGGACGCAAATTTTGAAAAGTCGGTCGAGTTGAGTATTTATAAGTCATTTTTTTTAAGCTCATGAAAAAGTCTCATGAGCTACTGCTTTGTTTTGTTTTGTTTTGTTTGGTAGAGCCTCCTTTTATAATTACTTAATTTAAATACCTGTAAGTCATTTGTAGTTTTAATCTTTTGGTTTCTTTTAACTTTTAATTTTCAAACTTTTCATAAACGTGTTGAAGGTTAGTGACTGAGTTATTTGTCTTTAGTCATTTATTAAGTTAATTGTCTCTTAATCTTCTTCTTTACTACTTGTCCTTCTCTTCTACCCATTATCTAATTCCCATTCCAGAATTATGTAAGCCACCAATAATAAAATAAAAAATAACCTCCTTAATCCATGAAATGTTGAGAATACTTGAGGTAAGAAACATCCAACTCATATTACAAACATGTTGAAAGGAAAAAAAAACAAACAGGTTGAAAGGGATCGTTTAACCAAGGATGTCTTGGCCTAGTGGTTAAGATTGAGGTGCTGTGAATGATAGGTCATAGGTTCGATTCCCCCTCCCCTTCTTTATACTTTGTACCGCCTTCGTGGCTCATATGGATCAAAAAAAAAAAAAAACAGGTTGAAAGGAATCGTTTTCAAATTCTCTACAATTCTTCAAATATTGCGAAAGACTCTTGCATGACAGGGAGAAACCTAAAAAGGAATGAAAAGCAAGAAACTTTTATACATGCCTATTATTTCTTACATCTGTTTTATCGTTGGGATGAAACAAATTTTGGCATTGGAAATTAGTGATAAAGTGAATGAATACCAGATAATTAACCGCATAGGTAACTTTCATCTTTTTGTTTTTTTTTTGTATTGTATGTCGATATAATTTATAGATATTCTGTTATAAATTAGAGTTAATTGGATGGTGGTTGATTTGGAATTTTTTTTTAGAAAGAGTATGCCACTCTGCTTTTTTTATGTTGAAAAAGAGAAAAAAAATTACAATCCGTAATATACTTTGGTAAAAGATATTAATATGAATATTTAGATTGGTAACAAATATAAAATTGTCAATATATCGAAGATTAAAATTCAAATTCATAATAAGAAACCTACCAAAAACAAATCATTGAAAAAACTTGACGTATCCTATCTACATAAAACTACATAAAACATAAACAAAGTTTATGATTTTCTATGCATCATAAAACATTGAAAAACTCTTGTAGAACTTGAAGGAACCATAACAAAGTTGAACGAAATTGAAAAGGTATTTTAAGCGGTTGAGTGATCATATATAAATTTGGACGATAAACATTGATGTATGAGTTGTGAATTTCAGTTTTTCATGTATTTATAGTGTGGAGAGTATTTAGGAGTTTGTAAAGCATATTCAATGGAATATACTGAAAGTAGATTTGCCATGTATTTATGAGATATTATTAATGCAAATTAGGAAAGTGTAGCCTTAACGGCAATTAATAAAAAATCGCATGATTTCATATCCTCTGTGCAATTCATATAGTATATCATACCATTGACTTTCAAATACTGAATGCTTAAGTTAAGGATTCAAAAAATTTATTTTCTTATTAAAATAATTTTAATTGATTCAATTACTCATTTTTTTGGCAAGTATCTTATGGCACATGCCAAAGATAGAAAACCAAAGCGACACGTCAGCATAAGCTATCGATATACGTACACGTGGCAGTGTTGTTTATGAGCAAGCTTGACAATTAGGCAAATTAAATATAAGCTTGACACGTAGGCAAATTTTTCTAAGTTTATATATATATATAGATGGGTATCATTTTATAAAGGGGAAAAAAAAATATGAATTTTGGTTTTTTTTTTGTTTGAAATAGGGATTTTCTGGGAATTTCGTGAAAATTTCCACGAAATTTCCCAAAAATACACCGCAACAGCTGCGTGGCAGCTTGCCACTGGCTGACTGTGTGTTATTCTTCCCCCTTTTTCTTCAGTGCACGGTGATGAGTTTGTTCACCATGTGAACAATGACATATTTTGTCATTTGGTGAACAATCTTTTATGGATCCAAGTTTTTTTTTTTGTTCAATCCCAAATTTCAGATTTTAGTGATAGATGGGAATTACACTGGCTGGCAGCTTGCCTTTTACAACCCGGGAATTACTGATTGACTTCTTATAGTTACAACAACATGAAAGCAAAGCCACATCTCGTCATTTAATTTATACAAAACAAAGACAATAACACGCCATTGTTTTTCAGCAAAAGCTCCCAACTTCACATCCTCGCCCACAACTCAGCAATGGTAGCAAGCTTCCTGTGAAATCCATTGGTTGACCAACTCTCAGGAAATAGAACTGAACATGGTTCAAGCCTGACCAAAATACGAGGCTAGGGGAATTCAGCTCGCTCGGGTCTAAAGCTAATGTAGTCTAAATTGACTATACGGTATAGGGGTTTTCTGTAGTTTGGGGGAAAGTGGTGAACATTTTAATGATTTTACAGAAAAGTTTTGATTTATTTTCGCAAGTTCAAAGAAAATCTATCATCTTTCCCCAAAGGACAGTGTAATATGATATGAGGGGTGTTCATTCGGATATCCGATCCGATCCGAAATTTCGGATCGGGAAAATGGGGATTAGAATCCGTCCGAAAAAATCGGATATCCGAAATTTCAGATTGGATATCCAAAACCTAAAAAATCGAATTTTTCAAAGGAAAAGTTCACGAAATAAGTTTCGGATCGGATCGGATCATTGGACATTTCGGATGTCCGGCCTTAAAAACAGATATTTCAGATCGAATAACCAAAAAATTCCCATGTTTCGGTTATCTGAAAATGAAAATGTCAGATCCGTATCCGATCCGAAAACTAAAAAAACCGGAGCGGATATCTGAAAACCCGATTCGGGTATTTGTGAAAAAATATTTCAGATTGGGAAAAATGTAATCCGAAAAAATCGGATATCCGAAAGCAAAAAAATTGAATTTTCAAAGAAAAAGTTCGTAAAATAAGTTTCGAATCGGATCATCGGATATTTCAGATATCCGACCTTAAAACGGATGTTTTGGATATTTCGTATCGGATGTCCGAAAATGAAAATTTCAGTTCCATATCCGATCTAAAAACCCGGATCGGGTATTTATGAAAATGTGATTTGAACTTGATTCGAAAAAATAGAATATTCGAAAACCAAAAAATTGATTGTTTGAAAGAAAAAGTTCATAAAATAAGTTTCGGATCGGATCATCAGATATCCGACCTTGAAAACAGATATTTTGGATTGGATATCCGAAAAATTCGCATGTTTCAGATATTTTCGGATATCCGTAAATGTAAATTTTCAATCTGAAATATCCGAAAACTAAAAAACCGGATCGGATATCCGAAAAACCGGATCGGATCAGATATTTATTAACACCCCTAAAATAATGCATGTCTGTTACAAATATAGTCTAGAAAGCTCATAACCACTAATTTATTGGCTATACTGTCAGGCACATATTCTAGAGTGACAAGATGGGAGTAAGATTGATTTACGAAATAGCAAAGCACCATATGGCTCTTTATCTATAAAGCACAATGCTTGGTTACATGAGGTTTTCCTGTTTTCAAAACGTTCTTGCTTCCAACACCCCATCCACTTCCATGCTAATAAAGTTGCTAATGATCTCAAACTTGTTCTTTGACATAAAGGTACAGATGAAACATGTTCATGAGTGATTGTGGCTTTCTTCCTTCCACACTTGTGCTTGTTGGTTTTGACGTTTATGAGTAGCCCGCCATCGTGTTGCTTCTTGGCCTTCTTCCATATGGTATAGACTGTCCTTGTGCTGATGTTGAACTTCTCAGCACATAGCTTCTTGGCTCCCCATGGTAGACTTCCCACCACTGTGTGACTTAGAAGCCACTGCTCTACTTTTTGTCGTACCTCATTGTTGAGCCTAGGCCCATGATGTGGGTGAGATACAAATGCTACAAGAACATATGCTTCATCTTCATTGTTAGACCCTTCATACCCTAAGGCCATTGATGGCAATGATGCCCAATATTTAACTCTTTTTTTCTCCTCTTTTAAGTCACTTAGTGGTGTGGATACTGTGGAGCACTGTATGGAGTTTTATATACTTAAGTCAGAATTTGTAACTTGGTTGAATTTTTATTATGAGAGAATTTGAATAGAAAACCCACGTATGAAATTAAAGACGGAAATGAAAATGTAACTTCCCCTCTTTATTTTTGGTTGGCTGTTGTAATTAATGTAATTGTACTTTTTATCTCTGTTTTTAAAATAAAATCATATGTCACTTTCATGCTTTATACACAAAATGGTAAAATAATCAGTCCATTGTACTTGATATCTGCCTTTTTTCCTTTTTCTCTTTATTTTGTAAAATCAGATTCCTCCCATGTGGGGTGAATCTCTCCTTTCCTTATTTTTTGTGCAAGATACCAAGGAGGAAAGATTTAAAAAAAAATACAGAAAGAGTATTCCTTAAATTTTTATGATTATATATGTTTTCTAGTCCTTTTGAGCTTCTCATTAGTATTAGTGAATATTTTTACCATTAATTTGTGATTAAATTTTGTAACGCATACAATAGAATAGTTAAAAGAAGACTTTTGAGTATGTTCACAAGCATTTTAAGACAGACTTAGTTGCGCTCGTCTTGAAATTTTGGAGACGAAGTCGAAAAGTTTACAAGTCAGGCATACTCATTAAAACTAGATCCGGTGATCATTTGCGGGCATGGGCGGATTGCGGGCAAGGCCTAACCTTAAATTTTTGTCTAACTGACCTAACATGTCTAGTCCAAGCCCTTTTATGCGGGCTTAACTATTTGTTCATGACCCGATCTAATAAACGGGTGGGCTTATCCATGGGCTTAACGAGCCTATTGATACTTTTATTTTTTTCAAATATCTATAGTTGATTTCCTTTAATGTTTATAGATTAAAACATAATTTTGGTTAAAATAGAAAAAAGTTGATAATGACAACGTAAGATAAAGAGAAAGTTAAAAAATTTCGTAATAAAAATGTTAGAGGTCGACAAATTATTAACAAATTAAGTTGTAAAGATAATAATAAATATAATTATATGTTATCCAAAGCTATATTAGTGCAAATAAACTATATATTCCAAAAGACAAATCAACACTAAATTAGTAAGATTAAAAATTTCAATTGCATAGAAAATAGATATTATAATAAACGGGCCGAGCGGGATTGCCCGCGGTATATTTGAGTTTGTCCATATCCGCCCATTAATATTAGCGGGTTGGGCTTGACCAGCCCATTTAGAAAAAAATTTTCAAAATTTGTTGAGTAAGCCCGCAATTTTAGCGGGTCGGGCTGGAAGGGCTTAGCGGGTCATCCCGTCCATGAATAGCTCTAATTAAAACCCTAACAGTTAGGGACCACATTAATTAATTTCCCACCAAATGGGTGAGTTGGATAAAGGGGTGTGTTTCAACGGTGACGTAGTCCAAGCCCTTTTTCTTTTGTTTTTCCTAAATGGATTATACTAAGGATTTTTTGGTAAAAACACCCTTATGTTTGATCATTTTTAAAACAATCCCCCTTTTGTTTTTTCTTTTGAAATGAACCCCCAAACGTTTTACAAAAATTTTGGTTGCACCCCCAAAACCTAACTTCCGTCAAATCCAGATGTTTGTGGGGACCACCTATGCTATTATATAACAACCACTTCATCCCCAAATCAGGATATTCCCTCTCTCACAACAGTCATTTTCCGACACCCACAAAATGCACCAGTTTCCATGATGACGAGAGAGAGAGTGTTGGATGAGAGAGACTGAAAGAAAAGATGAAAAGGTGTAGATGATGACAAGAGAGAGATGCTGAATTTTTGATTGAAGCAAGTGAGAGAGATGAAATCAGAAATGAAGGAATTGAATGAGAGAGATGAAGAGGTTAGTTTTTATTACCAAGGATACAAATGGCATTTCATGCAACATTTAGGAGGGAAAATGGAAAAAAGGGCCCCACAAACGTCTGGATTTGACGGAAGTTAGGTTTTGGGGTGCAACCAAAGTTTTTATAAAACGTTTGGGGGTTCATTTCAAAAAAAAAAACAAAAGGGGGATTGTTTTAAAAATCACCAAACGTAAGGGTGTTTTAACCAAAAAATCCTACTACTAATGATAAACGTTTAGTTGTCCGCAATTATTTTTGCTACCTTGGGGGGCCGTGCGCGATAGCCCGCGGTCCAACCACTAGTACAAAGAAAAGAGAGGTCTCATAAAAACAGGCAGATGTACAACAACTTTTCATTTTCTAGATTTTTACCCGTATGTTCTTAATAAATTATATACTTTTATAGATATCTGACATATCCTTTGAAAAAAAAAAATAATTCAAGTATCCAACAATTTTCATAGTTTCAGTTAGTGACTTTAGTAAAAGGTTCATAATTTTCGTCCATAAAAAAATTGGGGCATTGCCTGCTCAAGAACTCCCTAAAACCAGTGAACAATTGAAAGGAGATCACAAATTCACAAGAATTGAAAATATGCTTAATTAAACAATGTCACTTTATTGAGACTTAAAAGCAAAAATAACATTTCACAATACTACAATAATTAGTAGTACAACTACTAGTATAACTTCCAACAACAACAACAGCAACAGCAACAGCACGCAACAGCAACAGCAGCAGCAGCAGCAACAACAACAACAACAGCAGCAGCAGCAGCAACAACAACAACAACAACAACAACAACAACAACAGTAACAACAACAACAGCAACAGTGTTACAGGTTGGGTTGATAGTATGTAGAAGAAAAACCAGCCTTACTAACATTTTGTTGCATTTCATCAAATCGCTTAGCCATCAAAGGAGTCAAGTAATTGATCCAATCTCCAACCTCACCTTTTCGAAACAAAGCTTTGTTTTTAACTAAAGGATCAAGCTTACCACTTTTATTGACCTCCATTTCCTTCAAACTTTTAAGGCTACAAACTTCTATGATCTCATCTATAATGTTCCCTTTTTCTTCTTCCTCTGAAAATGGATAGCCCACAAATTTAGCCAACTTTTTCAGATGATATTTTGGGTCATTCTTCAGCCCTTCATATTCTAAAAACAATACCTTTTCTGGGTTTTCTACACTCTTCTTCCAATACCCAATCACATGATCATCATAAGGACCAAATGGAAATATCCCCTTACAATATTTATCTAAATGTTCCTCCATCATTTCTATATTTGGTTTAGTATTATCCTTACTTGTTTCAAATTCCAAGAAAAAATGCCATAATGAAACAAAAGTGTCTAAAGGATTTCGACAAATATAAACAATTCGAGATTTTGAGGTTTGAATGGATTTTGGCAATGATATATATGGTAAGTGGCTAGCGAATATTCTAGGTAACGATACTTCGGTTAAGTGATTTGATTCCGTTTCTGAAAACCCATCGATATAATTCATGCTACGTACATTTGGTTGTAGGTTTTCTAGGTTGTTTTTAGTGTTTTGGTTATATTGAAATTCGAGATGGAGGACGAGTTCATGGGGATTTTTAGTGTGGAAAGGGTGTTGAGAAATATCATTAGATAATTTTTTACGATTGACAATTGTAAAAAGGAGAGATTTTAACCATGTTGTACCAGTTTTGGGTACGCTAGTTAAAATAATATCATTATCATGAGCTTGAAAATGAGTTTGGAATGAGATTACTCCTTTCAAAAGAAGACTTGAACACCAAAAACTTTGGTGAAATTGAATTGGAATACCAAACCATGTTTGTTTTAGAAGGGAGATGAGTTCAGCTGGCTGTTGCAACTCGTTTTCCATTCGATCTTCATCTTGAGATTTTGAAGCTGCCATTGAGATGAACGATATGGGGATTTGTACGTACTACTAATGGAGAATTGGAGATTACTATGAAGACATATGGGCGTGTAATGTGGACTTGTATATAAAGGTGGCCATGGGCCGGGCTGGCCCGTGGGCTGCCCGAGCCCGGCCCGTTTTCGGCCCGGCCCGGCCCGAGCCCGCTATGGGCCCGGCCCGGCCCGCTGGCCGTAACATGGGCCGTGGGCCTTGCACGTTTGGGGATTTTAGATTTCGGCCCGGGCCCGGCACGAGCCCGTGGGCCTTGCAATTTTTTTTTTTTCAAAAACTGTGATTTTTGGACCAAGCCCGCGGTGAGCACGAGCCCGGCCCGCCAGGCCCGTGGGCCGGGCCGGGCCATGGACAAGTTTCCCATAATTTCAGCCCGGCCCGGCACGGCACGAGTTTCATGGGCCACGGGCCTGGCCCGGCCCGTATTCCACTTCAGCCCGCGGGCCTGGCCCGTGGTCAGGCCCAGCACGGCCCATGGCCAGCTCTACTTGTATATAGTACTACCAATCTATCACTATATAGCACTATGAGCCTGTTTTTTGTTCGACATAGAACAACTGAACTGAACTGAACTGATTGTAACTGAACCGAACTGATTGCAATTATACTGTACTGAACTGAAATGAATTAAATTATAACTAATAAAAATGATAATTGAAGTTGAACTGAACTGAACTGATTGCAACCAAACTGAAGTGAAAATAAGTTAGGGAGAACAGACCATCCCTCTATTTTCTTTATCATTCTCACATTCTTATGCGTGTCTCCCAATCCACCTCTTTGATCTTAAACATCTATCATTATATACTAATAAAAATTATAACGATTGAATATATTAATTAACACGAATTAAACAAGACCATATATGACTATAATTTTTTATATAAATTGAGAAAATTCTGCAAGTACCAAAAGTATCAAGATTTTAATTGACAAAAATTAAAAAAAAAAACAAAAAAAACAAAGAGAGTAACAATTAACATTTACGAGCTTTGATTGACAAGCTAAGTATACAACCAGGAACCACCACAGTCCACAAACGTCGCTATCTTTTTTTTCTGGCAGGATCGCTATCTTTTATTAGCTCTTCATTTGCCATGTTTTATTGTTTATCACGTCAAGTTTTTGGCACTCTAGCTCATTCTGGCAGTTTCCACATGGTCTAAATAGTCTACGTCATTATCATCGATTTGAACCTCCAACCATGAACCACCACAGTCCACAAGAGTAATGATATGCCGATATCCGATATGGGCCAATATCATAGTATTTATGTAATTTTTATGATAAAAGTAATGTTAAAAAATTATAATTTCATTTTTTTTTGGAGCTTATTAGTTGAAATCTTATATCATGTCAGTTAGTTATTAAATCATATATGGACTACATCTAATCATATCAAGTATCCGATATGGAAAAAGTTGTCTCGTATCGGATATGGGCAAATACTTTCTCCAATCCACAAATATAGATATATTTTTTAGCTCTTCATTTGGCATGTTTAATTGTTTATCACGTCAAGTTTTTGTACTTTGTACTGCTTTCGTGCTTTCATATGAATAATTTTTTTTTATAATTGCTACATCGTTTAGTAGTCTGCGTCAATATCATCGATTTGAACCTCCAACTTCCAAGTTCCAAATAGGTTAAGGGTGCCTTTTTTTCAACTTATTAACCTTGAAATTATCTGAACTGAATTTATTGAACATGAACTGCACTTAGTGGAACTTATCAAACCTGATTAGACCCGATTCAATTGATCTTGATTGGAACTTATTGGACCTAATTGAAACTTATTGATCTGATTGAAACTTATTAGACCTTATTGACCCTGATTGAAACTTATTAGACCTAAATACCTGATTGAAACTTATTTGACCTTATTAGACAAAAAAATTGACGAGTAATAACATAAATATTACCCCTAACGTAAATACTACCCCTCAAAATTTATTATGATGAAGTAATAATTATTAAAATTCGTCCTTTTAAAAAATTATTATTATTAATTATCTCTTGTGATAAATAATTTAACAAAAAAATTAATATTTATATATTTGCCTATACTTAACTTTCACCACTAATATATCTAATAGTCTCGTTTTGATTGTTATTCGTAGCGAAAACATGTTATCTCTAGTAATTTAAAGACGAATTGCAAAATATTGTAATTATAATGATTATTATTGTTAACCTTATTTGACCATGATTATAATATTTTTTAATAATAATATAATCAGCTAATAGTAATTTGGATAATCAAATAATAGACAATAATACAAGTATAATACTATACATTGTGGTACTTTAATAAATAAAAAATTAATAATAACATAATCAACTAATAGTAATATGAATAATAAAATAATAGACAATAATACAAATATTTAATAAAATAATAGACAATAATACAAGTATAATACTATATAATCATTGTGGTAATCTAATTAAAATTCTAATAATAACATAATCAGCTAATAATGATATGAATAATAAAATAATGGATAATAATACAAATGTTATTGAACATTGACTATTTGGACCTTATTGGACCTGATTAGAACTTATTGGACCTTATTGGACCTGATTAGAACTTATTGGACCTTATTAGTCCTGATTGAAACTTATTGCACCTGATTGGATCTTATTGGACCTTATTAGACCTGATTGGAACTTATTACCCTGATTGCAACTTATCTGAACTTATTGGACCTATAACGCATCCTAAATGTAGCTTTTACCCTAGATGATTTTGAAACACATCTATATATAGAACATGACTTTAATGTAGAGCTGATCATTTTGACCCGGCCTATTCCGATTTTGGGAAGAATTTTTCGGCCCGCGGCCGGGCCCGACCCGGTTTTTTTTTGCTTTGGACAAGTCAAAATTGACTTTTTAGTCTATTTTTTTGGTCCGACCCTAATTGCCCGCTAATTTTGACCCGAAAGAGCGGGCTTTGGGCACAAAAAATTGACCCGGCCCGGCCAATGGGAATTTTTTTTTGCCGCGGCCTGACCCATGATCACCTCTACTTTAATTTATGAAATCAAATCTCACTAGGCACTATTTGAATTGGGATGAAGTTTTCCTTATCATTTTGGTATCCTCCCTCCCCCCCCAATGAGTCTGACCTACAAACTTAACTAGTTAATCTCTACTCCCTCCGTTTCATTTTAATCCACACACTTTGACATTTTACACTATTCACAAATTTCACTTTGACCATCATTTGTGATTTATACGCAGATGAAAATATAGTCATGTGAGATCCTGTTAGATTCACCATAACATGTATTTTATTAATATGTATTTTTTATTATTTTTACAAATACAAAAATAAAGATATATGTCCTCAAAGTTTTTGCATTGACATGCGTGAAAAGTGTAAGTGTGTAAATTAAAATGAAACGGAGGGAGTATTAAGTGAAGAAGGGAGGAAGATAGTGTCCCCTATTAAAAAGTCTAATATACCCTTATTGAATTTAAACTATTATACTTCCTCCGTTTTTTTAGATGTTACACTTTCTATTTTAGGAAGTTTTAAATTAGATGTTACACTTTTATTTTGGGTAATAACTTCTCTCTATCTCTCTCCTATCACATGTTCACATCGGACCCTTTTGTTTTTCACTATATCTCTCTCCTCTCCAAAAATTACCTAGGAGTCCGTGATTTGAAAAGTGTAACATCTAATAAAAAACGGGGGAAGTATGTATTAAATAATCTTTTTTTCCTCTTACTTGCCATATATATTGAACAAGTTAATAATGGAATTGAATTTGAAATTTAAATTGAATATTAAATTAAGGAGAATGATTTCCTCTTCTTACCTATGTGTGAAAAACTCTATTAAAAAATTGAAATGACAATATAATTTGATTGACACAATTAGAAGAAAAATAAAAATTTGAATTTCATATTGATAATTATTCCTATAATATTTCAAAATCTAAACTCTTTTCGATGATTGAACCTGATACACAAATTTTTCCACTTTATTTGAGCACAAACTTTCTTCTATTGTATATTTCTTTCTCTCGATAATATATTTGAATAATGATGAACAAATAACTAAAAAAATCAATGAAGCGTTGATTTAAGAAAAATATATTTAAAAGATTAATGTTTATAAATATATTTTCAAATCAGATTTTTTGTTAAATTGATTAATAACTAATTGAGAAAAAAAAAAGTTAGCTTACACGTGCGTGTAAAAAATGCTAGTTATATCTGTGTGAGCCGTGAGGTACAGTCCAATAGGGTCTTTCATCTTACCAACTTAAAAAAAAAATTCGACAAAAGTTGTTGTTGCTGAGTTGTTACTTGGCGGTAGAAGTATGTTTTCCATTCAAGAGATTTATTTTCTACTCTTTATAAAACAAACAAAAAAAAAGTGTGAAAATTATCTGCAAAAATATTATTTTCCGCTCAACTAAATACTCTTTATATTTCATTAAAAATATTAGATATTATGAGTTGTTTCTCTTTTTCTTTTTAAAAGAAAGATAGTCATAAAAAAAAAAGATTAAGTGTCTACCACATATGGAGAATGATTCTTTTCAAATCCTAAAGATTCATGATCTGTTACATTTTGCAAATGTCTACCAAGCATAAATTGTTTAGTACAACACGGAGGAGGGGTGTGTAAAAAGTAGACATGGTTCACTAATTCTGCATTCTTCCTTGCCATCTTGGCTACGACATCTACAACTTTGTTCGCTTCCCTTCCTACATGATGTAGCTCAATATCTGTATCTTGTTGCCTTGTTGGAGCAACTCCCTGCATTTTCGAGTCAAGAACATTAGCTTATTTCTTAGTTGTGACCGGGATGAGATATGTTGATGGCTTTTAGACTATCCGAATCAATGATAGAATTACCCCAACCCTTGCTTATAATCCATGAGAGCTTGAAGAATTGCTTTAATTTCTGCTTCAAGGGGGGTCTAGAGGAGGATCGGGAGTAGAAGCCTTCTATTTCACAGGCCAAAGAAGCATTTATTTTGTGAAGAAAAGACCCATCAGTGTTAACTTTGAGATAGTTTCGGGGAGGGGGGTTGCAAAGAGAGGTTCTGGGGCGGGGAGGCTACCTTCGGGTAATTCTGGATATAGAACCATTCGGTTGCCGCCCAAGAGATAATTTTGAGGACACGAGAGGGTAGGTTTTCATTTTTGAAGATCCATTTGTTTCTTCTAAGCCAGATGCTAGATATCAAAGATGATTGTTTCTTCTTCTGCTTCTGTGTTGTTTCTCTCCCACTACTATTTCCAACTAAAACTCTGTATCTAATACACTTGAACCCGAAATTACTCAATCAGATTGACCGTGTTGCAAGGATTATCTGTTAGTAACATTTGAAATGTTTCAAGATAAAGAGAAATTATTACGTTTGTGCAAAGTTAGACCAACGTAGACGTATTAGATATGAAAATCCTTTTTGTCTTTCAAACTTCATTAATCATCTTCTGATTAGAGTGTAAGCATGTACAAAAGCTTTTACAACACATGAACTGACTTCTTATAGCATCAGGAAAGCAAAGCCACACTCGTCATTTTTATACAAGCAAAGACAACAATGACACGCCATTGTTTTTCAGCAAAAGCTCTGAACTTCACATCCTCGCCGATAATTCAGCAATGGTAGCAAGCTTCCTGAGAAGTTCAACTTTGTTGGCTCCGACTAGTTTGTCCATTGGTTGTCCAGCTCTCAGGAAATAGAAGGTTGGGGTGGCTTTAATATCCCATGAAGTACTGAACTCCTGCCAGGATAATGCAACAGTAGACTTTTTATGAACCAGAAACGAAGATGGATAATTCTAAGATAACAAAAAAAGACTTCGTAACGAGGAGCATTAACAAGGGTGGACCTTATTAGCAAGGAAACCTACTTTTAATTCTCTGATACGTTTTTAGTTCAAGAATTGAACATGGTTCAAGCCTGACGAATAAAAGAGGTTAGGGGAATTGAGCTTGCTCGGGTCCAAAACTAAAATTTAGTCTAGATTGACTATACGGGCAGGCTGCACCCTAAAAACAGCCAAGCTTATCAGGTCATGACACAGTTCGAGTCAGTCAAGAATCTGATACCATAGTCAAACTCAATCAAACTCTATTTTGATCCAATATTGCAATCTAAAGTACCATAGTCAAACTCAATCAAACTCTATTATGATCCAATATTGCAATCTAAAGTTCCTTGTGCTATCTTGTTGTGCAATCAAACACAATGTATATTTTTCTTCAGGTTGGTAATAAAATTTAAAGCACCATAGTGGAATGGAGCCTCACACAAGTTAATGTGATCCAAGTGTATGGGGGAGTAGGGGAAAGGGTAAGGAGAATCTTGTTCACTAAAGAGTCACTAGTGGGGTTTGATCTCACAATCTTATCGTTTTGAGATACAAACCTTTACTACTAAATCAAACAATGCATTACACACATTGATTGAAGTTTGAGAGTGCAAAAATATACAAGTGACACTTAAATCTTAAAAAATATCTCTAGCACACTTGGCCAATCTTAGGGAGTATTAACTTTGAGATCATAAAGGTTGTTAAGGATTATACATTCATATCACTTTAAAGTACGATAATGTCAGTGTGCATAGCCCCAAAAGAAGAGGAAAGCAAAATCCATCATTTTTCTGTTTCCATTTTACAAGAACTGTTAGTGCATACTGCATAGTACTAAATTTTGAACTTTTTTATTGAGGAAATTGACATTAATTATAAACTTGTTCTTAAAATTATGTCAATTATCTTTTCCGCGGGTCTAATTATTAGGGTTATCACATAACCATCATATTGTTTTAGATGGCCCACATGATAAGACCAACTTTAATTCCTGATGTTAGCCAAAGTTTATTGAAGTGTCCCAAAAACTTTGTCCTAGCCCATTTGATTCTTTCTTGGCTGAAAGTTATCAGGTTCATGTAATTGTTAAAATGTTTTCCATTCTATATATAGCTAAGTATCAAGTGATTTAAAAGTGATCCTTAAACCTTGAGATAATGTGAAGCAAAGCATACTTACTGTCATCTCATCAACATCAACACATAGAAATAATAAAGAGGGATATTTATCAGCAAGCTCGCGGTAGGTTGATGCTATCTCTTTACAGTTCTTGCACCATGTTGCACAAAATTTAACCACAACCTGCACAAAGGGAAAGTTAAGGCAGAGTAAGTTCTAGATCTTGATACGAAAAGTTAATTCAGAGAAAGAACTGTGCCACACTTTGAACTGTTAATTCCGGAAGTATACTTGCTTTTCTTTCTACCTTAATAATAAATTTCAAGTAATGATGTGTAATAAAGATTGATTGACTTTAAAAAGTCATTGTTAAAACTTAAAAAGAGGATTAAGTATCAACTTACAATTTTATCATCTTGCCTGGCCTCTGATATCTTTTCTTCCCAACTCTCTTCTTTAGTGATATATTGAACCTTTCCACCAGTTTGGCGTCGTTTACTATGTCCTTTGCATAACTATCAAATTTAAGTTTTTTTCGACAAAGAATTACATTAAGACACGCATAGTTTAAGCATAAATAAAAGGAAAATTAAAAAAAGATAACTACTTGCAGGAATGGAAGCAAAGAGACATCTCTAATCACAAAGGTCAAATGAACAAGCTCTTCTGAATATTACATGAACTGAAGTTCCTAATGCACGAAAGGCATTCAAGTTATACAAAAAAGGGACTCGTGAACTTGCAATGTTCTGATGACCTACAAGGCATTAACTATGCTAAGGATAATTAATAACAGAATATGCTTGCATTTAAAGATCTAAGTCTCATAGTCCTTTCTGTATGCAAATCTGAAACAATACGCATAAAACATTAATAATCATCTATGTTTTAATTGAATCGTCATTTCTATTGAAAAAAAATGAAATGCATAGTTCATATGAGTAGCTACAAGAAAAATGAAGGAAAAATGGAATCAATAGTCACAATTGACAGTCGACACTATGAAGTTGACAAAATACAAATGACAGTCGACACTGTGACTATAGTTTCAACGGGACTAAATTGGAAATGATTTTACAAGAAACATAGTAAGAACTAATTGTACAGAAAAAGATAGCAAAAACAGAACTGCAAGCGTAATTGACAAATCTGAGAGAAGAAAGTTACCGTAGTCCAGCACTGTCCCATTAAGCGTGGGAAGCCAGCCTTCACAAAATTGCAGCAATCCCCTGTAAAAGAAAGGAAGTGGGAGAGTTAAACTCTGAACAAGAGGAAAATGTGGGCTAGAGGTGAGAACAAGAAGAGAAAAATCATCAAATACTACGTTCAGTAATCAAAATTAACAACCAGTACCACACACACACACATAAGGGTTACTAATTTCCTTGATATACTCAGATTCCGAGGCATGCCTCCTACACACTTACACTTGACTGAAGTACTCTAGGGTGCCGCAAAGGATGCTTTTCTGAGCTTGGCCCCTTACTGCCTCAGGAAAGCTTTTCTATGCGCTAGTTTGTTTCTAAGAACCTACAAAAAGATCCAAATGTGAGCAAGGATGACACTCTACATTGCTACAAAGTTAAATTCTCAATGGGACTCCTCAAGCCTTCCGTATTTCATAAATTGCGAAATTCCATGTTATAGGGTATTTAAGACTCTTATTCCCTAGTTCCCTTCTCCCATGTTGTATCTAAACAAGGAAGATCAATCCGTTTCTTCCCCTTCTCTCCTATTCCCTCCAAATTCCCCTACTCAAACAGACTATAAATAAAGATCTGCCCCATCAAAGGAGACACTAGATCTAGAAGTTCCAGAAAAATCTGACATTTTTTTTAGAAAGTTACAGGGAATATAAGACTCTTATTCCAAATGGAGTGAACAATTTCTTTCTGGGTTCGAAAGGAAATGCATTCTACTACAAAAAGTTGGAAGGAGAATTGAGAAGTTTAACGTTAATGTACCCAAGATCTAGTCTTAGTCACTAAAAACCTCTTTGGTTGGTGAGATAAACTTCATGGCCATATACCTATTGTGCATCGAAGCTACTATAGATAAACTTCTCATAACTCCTAAATACAACAAATTTCTTTAGAAACACGGCAAGACCTCTTATTCAACAAATGAGCACCTTTCGAGACTCTCAACCTCAAACTTACACACTTACACATAAGTTAAGCTCTTATGCTATGCTCGTATCCTAAAAAGTTTCACAATGCCACATATTGGAGATATGGGTTAGTTTTAGACTTTTAGTCAAGTCTAACGTCTTCCAATAACTTAATCTATATATATAGATAAAACCCAAGACAAACAAATATCATGCTGCCACATGTACTCTCCCCTCCCACACACAATCATATGAGACATTAAACAATAAAAATGTCTATTTCAAGACTCGAACTCATGACCTCTCATTTGATATGATAATACACTAACCATTCTAGTTAAACTCTGAACAATACTCATGCTAGTTTTTGTGATGGAAAAAATCATTTAAAGACAATATAATATTTCTATTTATGAAGATTTCAAATGCATGTTGGTAAATAATAAGCGTAACCCGGGACAAGAACTAGTTTCCTTCTAAGACTCAATAAGTTAGCACTTCCAATACTTTCCCTCTTCATAGTAAATTAGGGGTTCAAATTTTAAATGTGCCTGTATACCAGGCACATATGATATTCTGAAGCAAAAGCTTAAGAGCTCATTTGCATTATCCCTTATGTCGCACAGCTACTTCACTTGATTTCCATCTCCCCATACCGGCAACAACACAGACACTTCACTTAATAGCATGTCCTATCCATTGTGTTATAATTCCAAATTTGCCGTTTTTCGCCCCCGTCCTCGTACCCGTTCTTGTCCCCATACCCGACTCGGCACAATCCCAACCACCAACGTGTATAAAAAGCCATGTACTTAGCTCTTACATGATTACTTGGTCTCCATCAAACCCAATAAAGTGCAACAGATATAAGCCTTCTTTATGCCCACAATTCCTTCATTTGATCATTTTAGTTTGGCACATATGCATATTTAACATATAAAGTATGTCATAAGTAGGCATTTAGAAAAAGGCAGTTAAACTATAATCACAGAATTTCATGCCTAAACATAAGCCATGTTCATATAACAGCTTCAAATTCTCATGCAACATATATATTCTGATAAAATTGATTTCTGCAAAAAAAAATTACCATATTCATATGATCATATCACATGTGATGAGAATCATACATAATTTGAAAACAATATAATTATTGCAGCCTATGATTAGTTGGAATTGCTAGAAATTCATGCTATAGTGAACCAAATAATTGGATTATACCTTCAGGGATTTGTTCACCAAGAATCCGTCGTCAACAAAAACCCAAATCCAAAAAAAAATTAAAAGAATCATGTGAAATTAAGAGACATTTTAATAGAATTGATTAATTGGGGGGAATAAAATCTGTGTTTTCGTGTGTTTTGAAGATCCCCCAAGAAATGATGGTTAAAATAGGTGGAACAGCGTTTTTCTAATTTTCTCTCTCCGTTATGCTGAGGAAAGAGGCCAGGCAGACAATCCTCCCTGCCAAGCCCCAAAATTGCAATTCTTGTAACTTGTATTTCATGGGACATTTTCATATAAATAATACAAAAATTATAAAAAGAGACGGTCAAATTTTAATGGAAAAGTATGGACATTCTTCTTGTAGAAAAGTCAATTATAAGTTATTGTTAAATATTTTTAGTTAATACCAACTATGTCATTGAATAATCTAAAGTCTTGTTTGGCGATTAGCGAATAGCTGTTAGCTTATTGTATTAGCTAATAAATGATCGTATTAGCTAAATACTATATTGGTTTATTTGACTAGCTGATTATATTAGAGGTTTGTTTAAAGGTATTTGGTTAGTAGTTGATAGATGATTGCTACATAATTGTGTAAAATGACTAATAAAGACATTTGCATCATCTATTGTTGTACCTTTATAGTTTATTATGTAATTTTTCAACAACTTTATGACATAAATGTAATTGACACACTCATTACAAACCTCTAATGTGAAAAAGATCCTCCCGACATTTTTCTCGGAGTTTTTTTTGCCCCGTTCAGCTAATTGAAACCTCTCTTTACCAAACGCTCAAATTAGAGGATTGACTAGTCAAATACTCTAATATGAGTTGAAACCTTTAATTTTACCCCAAAACTCTCTTTAACAAACAAAACCTAAATACTACGGTTTTTTCACTAGGTACCTCTGTGGTTTTTTAAGATTCAAGGGGTACCCTACTTTTTAAAAAATGCACCAAGTACCCTTACTATTTCAATAAAACTCACCAAATTCCCTTAATGACTAACGATGTTAAGTTTTATTAGTCGTTAATCCTAATTCACCCTGTTGTAACCCAAGGGAACACTCAAGAAGGGGGGGGGGGGGTTGAATTGAGTGGTGAAATCTAATAGTTTTTCGCAAAAATCCTTTCGTGGCTCAGTGCCTGGCACTGAGTCGAACACTCGAAAATCGCTAATTTGAGTTTCTGCGAATAATAAACTTAAAAGATACTAGATTTGACACAAGATATAACGTGGTTCAATCTCACCTCTGAGATCTACGTCCACAAGAAACAAAAACTCTTTTATTTTTTTGAATCCTAAAATATCAAACTCTTGATACAATACGATTCCCCTCACTACTAACCCTAGTAATGACTCCCAACACTTAACTCTAAGTGTTGACACTCTCTATAATGTAAAAGTTACAAGAAAAGAACGATCCTCAAAGATGTGCTTCTTAGTCAAGCAAATAGAGGACAATTACAATAGTGAAATAGTAACTTAAACCTAACTAGCTCAGTGCTATGCTCAGTGCCGGAGGAAATAGTTTTCAGCTTTTAATAGACTCGATTTTTCTCTCTGAAAACGTGAGATTTAAAAGTGAATTCTGATTCCCTTTTATAAGACTTGTTTAAGACGAAAATCACTAAAAAATATCTTTATCTTTTAATCCTTGATTTAAGGGATAAAACTTTATCTTTTTCTATTTTTATCTTTTAAACAAAAAAGATAAGTTTTCCACATAGATTTTCTTTTTCAACTCAAAGTCTGTTTATATCTCAAAAGTATTTTTCCAAATCCTTTTAGAAAATCTGAAAACATGTTTTAATAAAATTCTGTTTTATAAAAATCTTTTTATTAAAAACACGGTTTTTACCAAAAACGATTTTTTATCAAAATCTTTTTCAAAAACTCGTTTTATTAAAAACTGATTTTTATTAAAATCTTTTCCAAAACTCGTTTTTATCAAAAACTTTTAGAAACTTTGTTTTACAAAATCTTTTTCTAAAAACTCGTTTTCCTTAATCCCTTTTTATTTCTGATTTCGAAAATCTATTTCCTCTTATATAGATTATAATTTAATATAATTATTTACTTTCTTAACTCTAAGAAAATAATAACTATACTAACTTTATATTTTTATATTTAGCACATAGCATATTACTAAGCATATTACATTTTTATCTAAAGTTACTATTCTAAGAATTATAAACTAGAATTCATTCTTGATTCTTCTTTTCTTCAAAGTCTTCGTTTATCAATTTCTTTCTTCATGCATCTGTTGCACTGTTACAACTTTCATGCTACAACATATTATATTAATTTTCATCATCAAAACATAACATGTGCATAAAACATAACATGTACCTGCACAACAAATTCCCCCTTTTTGATGATGACTAACCATGAATATAATATTGTTAAATAAACACTTGTTCCCCCTGAAAGTATGCATATTGACTTTTGTTCCCCCTCAAACAATGCATGGATGGATTGAATATTCACCCTTTTGAACCTATCCGTACATCAGATTAATAGCATTCAATTATTCACTTGTCCCTACATGCTCGTTTATATTTTATTCACATTATCTCAATCTAGGATATCATCAAGATTCTAGTCAATATTATATGCTTTCTTTTCCCCCTTTTGTCATTCTCAAAAAGCAGCAAAAAGACAAAAAAAACATGCACATAGTCAGAATATATCCAAAATAATCCAATAGCTCAACCAAGGGAGCTAGTGATGCTGGTGCTACAACTAAACACCAATTCACAATCAACAGAAAGTTCCAAAGAAAACATCCAAAAGTATCAAAACATTTTAAGCAAAAACTACAAGTTTATCCAAAAAACTACAAGTCATCGTCAAAAGTACATAGTGGACTAGGACAAAGAAAGTGCTCAGGGTTTGGACATAATCTGGCGGTGACGTTGAGCAGCAAGAGCGTCACTTGCACGTTGCCTGGCCAATAGCTGCTGCATCTGTTTCTGCATGTCTCTCATATACTCCATCATCTTCAAACATCCTTCACATGCCTCCCTAGGTTGAAACCCCAAAAAGTCTTTCTTGAACAACTCACCCTTTAACACACACAAATCCATACGACTCAGGATCCCATCATTCATTACATCATGACACGGTATTCCCTTAGAATCAGGTGTCAACACATCAAAAGCATGAAAGATCTTGGTGAGCCATAGTCCATACGGATAATAAAGAGGAGTTATGGACAGATTTTTCATATGGCGAAACATCAGATGAGGGAGGGTAATAGGAGTGCCTTGTGTTAACAACCACATCAACACCTGATCCATAATGAGGCATTCTCCCCTATTTTCGATCCTAGGAAGAACATTTTTCGTGATGAAATTTCGCAGCAATTTATTTTTGGCAGAAAGCATCGTGGTGGGAAAGATCTGGGCATGGGGCAAAGGCTGATCAGATATTGTGCGACTTATAGTCGCGTTATCTACCTCAGAGACAAAAGGCCAATTTTGGTGAGGCAAATCCGAAAAACCAGCAGCAGGAATTCCAAGAATTTCGGCTAGAATATCCACAAATAAAGTAATAGAAATTTCGTTGACTGTGGTGGACAAAATCAGATCGTCGGAGATGGAAATTTTTTTATAAAATTGACAAACTTCATCCTCATACACAGCATCAGTGAAAGCAACTAAAGAAACCCACCCCTGAGATTGAAGAGATTCCAAGAAAAACTTAAAAGCAGAATTACCTAACCACTTTTTGGGGAAGATCCGACCAGATAATACTCTTGGAGATTTGTCAGACGCCGAAACCCGTGGTCTTTTAGAGAAGGAGGGAGTTTCGGTCGTCACAGCAGGTGAACCGCGCCGTTTTCGAGGCGGCGGTGTGTCAGATGTAGTGGCAGCGGAAGGTGTAGGAGGTTTTCGAGTGGATCTTCGAGGGTTCGGTTGTGGTACAGAAGTTTCCGAGACCGGAGGGTTGTTTTGTGGCGGTTTCGTGGGTGGTCGTTTTGAGGCGAGGGTTTTGAACCGGCGTTTGGTGTAAGTAGGAGGTGGAGGGTCATTTTGTGGTGGCGGAGAAGGGGTAGGATTTCGGGAAGTTGAGGGCGGTGGAGACGGCGGAGGCGACGGTGTGGGAGTTGGGGTCGGAGTAGGAGGAACTGACCGTTTCGGGGGGAACCGCTGGGTTGTTTTTCGGCCCATGACTGTGTGGAGGGAAGGAAGAAGAGAGAATGTGGAGAGTTTTAGGGTTTAGGAGGGTGTAGGGAACCGGTTATGAGGATGGGTTAGGGGTTTGGGTTTTTTGAAAAAGGTGGGGTAGGAGTTTAGGGTTATGTGTGTAGGTTGGAGTCCACTAAACTCTTTTACTTCAAATGCCTTGCATTATTTTCTTAAAAAAATTTTGAAAAACAATTTTGGAAATCATTTTAGTTTTATCAAAGCAACATCAATGGAGATTTTCGAAAATTGTGATACTTTTGTTGGAATTTTTTCATGGAATTTTTTCTAAAGCAACTTAGGTGTCAGTTATCAGGACAGCATCAATAGCCTTTTTAGGAGTCTTGAATTAAATCAAACATCTGACTTAGTGTAGGTATAATCTTTTGAACTCTTAAGATTGTAAAGGGATCAAATAAACACATAATTCAACTAGGCACTAGAAATCAACCCCAAGGCTAATCTAAGTTTTTCAAATCTTTCACGAGCAAGTGGTTTAGTGAAAATATCAGCTATTTGGTCTTCACACTAGTACAAAAAAGGCAATTTGCGTCGGATGTGAGGCGCCTATTTGCGTCGGACTTTGGTGCGACGCCAAAGCCCTCGACACAAATGACTCAGAAACGATCTGTGTCGTATGCGAAAACGACGCAGATGGTTCACTATTTGCGTCGCACCTGTATACGGTGCGACGCAAGTGGATCTTGCCAGCCCAAATCACCAAGCTCAAAGGGTAATTTGCGTCGCACATCGCCTAGGGTGCGACGCAGATGAGTAATTTGCGTCGCACCTTGGGCCACGTGCGACGCAAATTGCAATTTTTTTAAAAAATTTTTTTTTTTTTTTTATTAAAAAAAACTAGAAAGCATAGAAAGTGGAGTTGGTAGTGATACAGAAACAACAAACTAGAAGTTACATGGTGTGCAGTAATTGAAAAGGAAATGAAGAATCAGATCTAAAATACAAGAAAACAGCAAAAAATACTAGAAGTTACATGGTTTTATATAATTTTAATTGAAAAAAATACAAGAAAAAAATATCACCATTACCACTAACATCAGATCTAAAACTAAAATATACAAAAAAATAACAAACGATGGAGAACAATCAAGAAACTAAATCAAAAATAGAAAAAAGAAATTCTAACCCTAACCAGAAGATGAAGGGGAGATAAAATTAAAAATAAAAATACAAAACTCAAACGCAATCTTCATAGCAATCCAGATCTTCACCTCAAACGCAAGACTTCGAGAAGAACCAGATCTGAAAACGAGAAAAGAATAAGAATCAAAATTCAACCAAAAAAATAAACAAAAAAATCAGACATAAAGAAAAATAAAGAAAAAGAAAAAATACCTTCACAACTCGGCTCCCCTGATCTGTAACGAACTCGTCGAGTTTCGGCGAACTGAAGCAAACTGAAAGAGAGAGACGAACTTGTCGAGTTTCGAAATCAAAATTCAACTCCCTTCATTTTCGGCGAACTGAAACGAACTCGTCGAGTTTCGAAGATGAATTTCGGCGAGTGAAAGAGAGGGAGGGAGAGGGAGAGAGAGAGACGAACTCGTCGAGTTTCGAAGATGAACTCGTCGACTTGTATGCCGGAGATCCGAAAATACGAAGATGAATTTCAGATCCGATGATGAATGCCGGAGATTTCGTTGTTGAGATGAAGGTAAGGTGGGTGAGAGAGAGACGAAGGTAAGGTGGGTGAGAGAGAGACGAAGGTAAGGTGAGAGAGAGAGATGACGGTAGGTGAGAGAGAGAGAGAGAGATGAAGTTAGGGTTTGAGAGAAGTTAGGGATCTAACTGGTGAGAGGAGTGTCGTTTAAAAGTCGCGCATGTTGTGGATTTGGGCCGATCTGCGTCGGATGGGCCAAGGGTCCGACGCAGATTACTTTATTATGTGCGTCGCACTATGGGCTTCATGCGACGCACATAGATGATTTGCATCGCTCGTTAGTTACATACGACGCACATAGTTCGTCTTGTGCGTCGATTCATTGTTGCATGCGACGCAAATAGTATTTTTGCGTCGTTTCCGTGTTTGTGCGACGCAAATGGGGCGACGCAAATTGAACTTTTTCTACTAGTGTCAGTACAAATAAATTAAAGGGCTATATTACCTTTTTCTACATGATCACGTAAAAAATGATATCTGATTTCTATATGCTTTGTACGTGAATGCTGAACAGGATTTTTAGAGATGTTTATGGCACTTGTATTATCACACATATGGGCACATTATCAATCAAAACACCAAAATCTCTAAGTTGTTGTCTTACCCATAATACCTGTGCACAACAAGATGCGGCTGCAACATATTCAGCTTCTGCAGTGGAAAGAGCCACGGAATTTTGCTTTTTGGAAGCCCATGAGATTAAGCAAGGACCTAAGAAGGTGGCTGTTCCAGAGGTACTTTTTCTATCTACTAAAAATCCTGCATAATCTGCGTCAGAATAACCAATCAAGTCAAAGTTACCTCCTTTAGGATACCATAGATATAAGTTATTAGTGCCTCTTAAGTATCTAAGGATTCGTTTGACAGCTTTGAAGTGAGACTCCTTTGGATATGATTGAAATCTGGCGCAGAGACATACACTGTGAAGAATATCTGGTCGACTGGAAGTTAAATAAAGAAGAGAACCTATCATACCTCGGTAGATTGTTTCATCTACTTTCTTACCATTTTCGTCCAGATCTAACTTAAGTGCAGTAGGTACAGGTGTAGGATAAGTCTTTGAATCTTCCATACCATACTTCTTCAATAGTTCCTTCACATATTTCTGTTGATGTATCATGATGCCATTATCCAGTTGCTTGATTTGTAAACCTAGGAAGAAACTTAATTCTCCCATCATAGACATTTCAAATTCACTTTTCATTAGTTCAGCAAAATAATGACATAATAATTTGTAGTTGCTCCAAAAATAATATCATCACTAAATTTGAACAACTAGCAATTCTTCCCCCTTACTTTTCAGAAACAATGTCCTATCTACTGAACCTTTTTAAAGCCATTTTCCATTAAAAAGATAGATAGGCGTTCATACCAAGCTCTAGGAGCTTGCTTTAAACCATAAAGTGCCTTATCTAGTTTATAAACATGTTTAGGAAAATTTTGATCAATAAAGCCAGGAGGTTGTTCAACATACACTGTTTCTTTTAAGTACCCGTTTAAGAATGCAGTTTTGACATCCATTTGAAAAAGTTTAATATTTTTAAAAGCTGCAAAGGATATCAAAATTCGAATAGCTTCTAAAGGGCTACAGGGGCAAAGTCTCATCATAATCAATTCCCTCTTGTTGGTTGAAACCTTGGCACACTAGTCTGGCTTTATTTCGAACAATCATCCCACTATCATCCAGTTTGTTTCTAAAAACCCATTTAGTTCCAATTACTGATTGATGAGTGGGACGAGGTTCTAATGCCAAACTTCGTTTCTTTTGAATTGATTCAACTCATCCTGCATAGCCAAAATCCAATCAGGGTCAGTCAATGCAATTTTATAATTAGACGGTTCTATTTCAGATATAAAAGCATTGAAAGCACAAAAGTTATGAAGAGATGACGAGTTTGACTCCCTTTGATATGTCTGTGAGTATAGGTCAGTAGGATGTGATCCTTGGTGTTTCCACTTCTTCGGAGTGAAAATTTCGTTCTGTGGCTCAGTGCCATGCTCTGAGCGTTCACTGTTGTTTTCGCTTTCTTCAGCTTCTGTTGGTTCTGCCACACTTCTTCTTCGACAGTTTCAGTTACTCTTCTGCATCCTTTTCACGTTCGTCGCAGTTGTTTTGTTCTTCAAACTGTGCCATGCTCTGAGCCTCAGAACTTGTTTCAGTTTGTTTCTCATCATGCGTTTTGTCTCGTGACTCTCTAATCAGTCCAATAGAGAAGTCTTCGTCATCATCTACCTGCACATCTTGTAAGCTTTTATCAGATTCATCAAATATGACATGGACACTCTCCTCCATACGCATTGTTCTTTTGTTGTATACTTTATATGCTTTGCTATGAGGAGAGTAACCAATGAACACTGCTTCATCACTTCTTGGATCAAACTTACCCAAATTATCCTTGCCATTGTTGTGAACATAACAAGTACATCCAAAACATCTTAAGTGAGAGATATTTGGTTTCCTACCTTTGATGAGTTCATATGGAGTTTTATTCAAGATGGATCGTACTTTAGTTCTGTTATATATATAGCATGCAGTACTTACTGCCTCGGCCCAAAAACTTCTAGGTAAGCCACTTTGTAGAAGCATGGTTCGAGACATGTCTTCTAAAGTACGATTCATCCTTTCTACAACTCCATTCTGTTGTGGTGTTCTTGGTGCAGAGAAATTATGATCAATTCCATTGTCATTGCAAATTTTTCGAAATCTGTATTTTCAAACTCAGTGCCATGATCAGTACGGACAGACAGCAATTTACAATTTGTTTGATTTTGAACTTTTCGAATATGAACAAGAAAAACATCAAATGTTTCATCTTTCCCACCAATGAATAATGTCCAAACAAATCTAGAGAAATCATCAACAAGTACCAACACATATTTGCTACCACCTCTACTCCTTACACGCATTGGGCCACAAAGATCCATGTGAATTAGTTCCAAGGGTTTAAGGTGCTAACAAATGTCTTTGACTTAAAAGATGATCGAACATGTTTGCATCTAGCACATGCATTACAAATTGTTTCCCAATCAAAGTTTATGGATGGTAAACCATCTACTAAATCCATTTTTCTCAATTTGTTAAGCAGTCTAGAGCTAACATGTCCAAGTCTTTTATGCCAAAGTAGTGGATTATCTTGTAGGGCACTCATGCATGAAATTTTCTCATTAGGTAAGGTATCTAGACAGATTATATAGACATTGTTTAATCTTTTACCTTCCAATATTACTTCCCTAGTTTTCATATTCAAGATTTGGCACAAATTTGCCTGAAATTCAACAACATTACCTTTATCACACAGTTGTGATATACTTAACAAGTTGTGTTTCAGTCCATTTATTAACATGACATTCTCGATGGAGTGTGTTAGAGATTTGCCGACGTTGCCTATTCCAATGATCTCTCCTTTTTGTTGTCGCCAAATGTAACACACCCTCCATTGTGGGCTACTAGTGAGAGGAATTGTGTTTTGTCACCAGTCATATGTCTTGAGCAACCACTGTCGAGATACCATAGGTTGCTTCCTCTCACGTTTACCTGCACAAGAATCACTTGTTAGTTTTAGGAACCCATATTGTTTGGGTCCCTTTTTCTTACGTTGAGCATCTAGAATGTCTTTTCTAACCCAGATTTGAGTACATGTTTAATATTCTTTGCAATTCGATTTTTCTTTTTGTTACAGTCTCAATTAGGTGCCATTATTTCCACAAAAATTGCAAATAAGATATTCAGGAAGGCCAACATATTTTCTTTTTCGAAAGTCTCTTTCGAAGGGTCTGGCACTGAGCCTGGCACTGAGTCGCTGGTCAGAATATCCTAATCCTGTTTTGTTCTGTTGTTTGTGGTGCAAGTTAGGTAATTTAGAGCATTCTTCCCATTGGTCCATTTTTCGTGCATCTTTCGAGCAATAGAAAGTTGTGATTCCAAATATTCAACTGAGGTGTTCAAATCACTACTTCTTTTTCGGGAAATCTCTAAGTCCTTTTTAACCTTATCCAGTTCTTCTTTTATTTTTCATCACTAGGTACGTAGTGGGACAATTTCAGATTGTTGTCTTGATTTTTAAGTTCATTCAACTCGTGATTTAAATTTTCAATTTGTTCCTCAAGACTAGACTTTTCAGCTTGGAACTCAGTGACTGGCACTGAGTTTTTACGAGATTATCAACTAGAGTCTTTTCTTGTTTTGTGTGTTTATCTCTAAGTCTTTCTCGTCAATCCTTTTTATAGAGTTTTTTTCCTTCAGCAATTCCTTATATTCTGTTTCTAATCCAATTTTTAGCCTGGTCAAATTTTTTATTTCCTTTTTCATGTTATCAAAATTATCATTCATGTTTTGACAATCATCAATTACGTTTTCAAGCAATATGACAAGCTTACTTTTGGAAAGAAGATGAATTGAAGGTTTTAAAGAAGTTAGACTTACCTCACTGTCTTCTTCCTCTTCAAGAGGGTTCGAACTTTTAGCCATCAAGCATAGATGTGAGTCGTCATGGCTCAGTGCCGTCTTCAGAGTTGTCTGTACAGCATTCAGACATAATTTTGCTTCGTGGCTCTGAGCTGGCACTGATTTCGTCAGAATCCGAGTCTCCCCAGACTGCTGCGATCATGGCTTTCTTGTACTCCTTCTTAGACTGCTCCGTTTTTCTCTAGGCTTTTCTTCATCCCACAGAGGGCATTCTTTAATCCTGTGATCATACTCACCACACTTGAAACAACCAGAGTTAGTAGCACTTTTCTTAGGGTTAAAAGTAGTGCCTTTACCTTTGGAGTTTCCACCTCTCCTGAAGTTGTTATTCCTATCTTTTTCAAAAGTTTTGAAATTTTCTAGTTAGAAAGCTAGTTCTTCATCACTATCTATACTATCATCCTTTCTACTTCAGTTTTTAAGGCCAACCCTTTATTCTTTGGTTCACTTGATTTAGAGTCTAAAACAAGTTCGTGAGTCATTAAGGAACCAATGAGTTGTTCTAGTGAGATTTTGTAAATCCTTAGCCTCTTGAATAGCAGTTATTTTGGGAAGCCATTTATTAGTCAAACTTCTTAACACTTTTCTAACTAAATCTTCAGAAGAATAGATTTTTCCTAAAGATCTTAGTTCATTAGTTATTAGTGTAAATCTGGTAAACATATCTTTAATAGATTCGTCCTTATTCATTGTGAACAGTTCATATTGTTGGACTAGTAAATCTATCCTAGACTGTTTTACCTCGTTTGTACCTTCATGTGCCAATTCCAGTGTGTCCCAGATTTCCTTAGCTGTAGTGCATGCCGAGATCCTTGAATATTCATCAGGTCCAATTCCAGATTGGAGAATACTCATAGCTTTGTAATTCTTTTCGGTTTTCCATAGTCAACATAATTGTACTGATCTTCCTCCTTGTCGATCAGCTTTCCTTCAGCATCTTTGACTTGAATAGGTAGAGGCCCAGTCTTTATGATTCTCCAGCATTCAAAATCAGAACCTTGAATGTAGATCCTCATCCTAGTCTTCCACCATCCATAGTCCTTCCCGTTGAAAACAGGACACTTGGAATACTGTCACGATAGTCTCTTGGTTGTTCATGATTTCTATTCTCTAGATGTGAGTCTTACGAGAATAGCCTGCTCTGATACCACTTGTTGTAACCAAGGGAACACTCAAGAAGGGGGGGGGGTTGAATTGAGTGGTGAAATCTAATCGTTTTTCGCAAAAATCCTTTCTGGCTCAGTGCCTGGCCTGAGCGAACACTCGAAAATGCTAATTTGAGTTTTTGCGAATAATAAACTTAAAAGATATAGATTTGACACAAGATATAACGTGGTTCAATCTCACCTCTGAGATCTACGTCCACAAGAAACAAAAACTCTTTTATTTCTTTGAATCCTAAATATCAAACTCTTGATACAATACGATTCCCCTCACTACTAACCCTAGTAATGACTCCCAACACTTAACTCTAAGTGTTGACACTCTCTATAATGTAAAAGTTACAGAAAAGAACGATCCTCAAAGATGTCTTCTTAGTCAAGCAAATAGAGGACAATTACAATATGTGAAATAGTAACTTAAACCTAACTAGCTCAGTGCTATGCTCAGTGCCAGAGGAAATAGTTTTCAGCTTTTAATAGACTCGATTTTTTCTCTGAAAACGTGAGATTTAAAAGTGAATTCTGATTCCCTTTTATAAGACTTGTTTAGGACGAAAATCACTTAAAAATATCTTTATCTTTTAATCCTTGATTTAAGGGATAAAACTTTATCTTTTTCTATTTTATCTTTTAAACAAAAAAGATAAGTTTTCCACATAGATTTTCTTTTTCAACTCAAAGTCTGTTTATATCTCAAAAGTATTTTTCCAAATCCTTTTAGAAAATCTGAAAACATGTTTTAATAAAATTCTATTTTATAAAAATATTTTTATTAAAAACACGGTTTTTACCAAAAACGAGTTTTTATCAAAATCTTTTTCAAAAACTCGTTTTATTAAAAACTGATTTTTGTTAAAATCATTTCCAAAACTCGTTTTTATCAAAAACTTTTAGAAACTTTGTTTTACAAAATCTTTTTCTAAAAACTCGTTTTCCTTAATCCCTTTTTATTTCTGATTTCGAAAATCTATTTCCTCTTATATAGATATATAATTTTAATATAATTATTTACTTTCTTAACTCTAAGAAAATAATAACTATACTAACTTTATATTTCTATATTTAGCACATAGCATATTACTAAGCATATTACATTTTTATCTAAAGTTACTATTCTAAGACATTATAAACTAGAACTTCATTCTTGATTCTTCTTTTCTTCAAAGTCTTCGTTTATCAATTTCTTTCTTCATGCATCTGTTGCAACTGTTACATACTTTCATGCTACAACATATTATATTAATTTTCATCATCAAAACATAACATGTGCATAAAACATAACATGTACATGCACAACACACCCCTCTAACCTTAAACCCTAACGGTCCCACAAGTGATAGCCTAGTGATGTTGGCATCACCTCCGATCCCAGAGATCCTGAGTTCGAGTCTCACCCCTTGCAAGGAGGGATCCCTAATTTTCCCCCTCCTTGCAAAGGACTTCATCTACCTTAAAAAAATGTATTCTGTTTTACTCACAAGTGTATTCATTATACGCTTGAGTTTATATACGTTAGGCTATTTTTTGCTCATTTAAAACTTTTTTCATAGCATTGGATGTACCATGAACACGAAACCCCCAATGTGTATAAAAGTTGTATCCACACGCTATTTTTGTATACCACATCATTACCAATTATGTCTTACTTCAGGTAATATTTTCTCATTTGCACCTCGTATATAGTTGTATCATGTTTCATGTTTGTTGGATTCATTGGCATGTTTGATCTTGAGTCCACAGTCTACAGTTCACGTATCCTTTATTGCCTTATTGATTTTGAATTACAATGCTATTCGACTTCAGAGGTGGTCAAACTCGTCCTTTTTCTCATGATATGACCAAGATTCATTCTCATATTTCCTCCATTTCTAATTAATTACAGCTTGCAATATAGTATGTTTTTTATGTTATCTGATAATCCGATGCATAACTTGAATTACTATTATTTTTCAACAATATATTAACAAAAATTAGAAAAAGTTTATATTTTGGCTATACGTTGTAGCTAATACAACCAAATTTAACAAAAATTTTATTATTAGTAGAAATATAGTAGTATATATTTGCGAGTTTATGACTAAAAACATCTAACAAAGTCTTCTAGAATAATGCAAGGCAAAAACATATGACTATTTTGGTCTACGGAAATTTGGAATGCTTCCTCCATCTCTATTACTTTGGGGGTATTTGGCAATTAGAGTTTTGGGGTGAAAAAGAGAGTTTTGGACCACTTTTAGAGTTTTGACTAGTCAAAAACTCTAAAAGGAGTGTTTGATAAAAGAGAGTTTTAGAGAGAATTTTGGAATAAAACCCTCAAAATGAAAAACTTTTGAAGATTAGGTAAAAATATGTTCAATGACTTTTATGTATCTAATAATAATACTATCCATGTACATTAAAACGTCTATAAATGTCATTTCACACAAACAAATGACAATAAACTTTTAGCAAGTAGTTAATTGTTACCAAACACATTTAAAGAAAAAAGTTGTCAAATCAGCGGCCAAATCTGCTTAACAAAAAGTTAAAACTCTAAACTCTAACAACTAAACTCTATTTGCCAAACAGGACCAAGTCTCAATTGGGTTTAGATTAGTTTTTAAAGTTTTGGTGGGGTAAAGTTGATGAAATACAATATTAGTCGTGAATGTGAGTAAAAATGTTAGTCTCATATGGTCATTTTTTTGTATGCAGCAATCTCTTGGGCATAATTCATTATATGAGTTGAAAAGGCTAAAGCACAAGTCATGCATTGCTTGTAATCAAACTTTTTTTTTTTTTACATAATTGTAATTTGACATCACTCCAATCTAGACCCTTTACTGCTCAACAAACAGCTGCACAAAGCCTAGAAAGATTGCATAAATTAGGAATAATCATCACCTTATGATACTACATCAGAAAATCAATTATCAATTTCTTCAGCAATCCCAGATTTGTACTGAAAAATCAGGGGGTAGGGGTACCAGCGTTCGAGTCCTTAGATTTGTTCTCGTCAGATGACGGCCTCTCTTCTGACTCAGACGGCCTGATTTCTTCTATCATTCTAACAACATCATCCATTTTAGGCCTCATATCAGGCACTCTAGCTACACAAGCCAGTGCTATCTGTAACATGTGCACCATTTCCTCTTCCGCATTTGGACACCTAAGTAACTCAGCATCGAATACCTCAGAAGTCCATTCTTCTCTGACCACGGACTGCACCCATCTTGGGAGATCAATCACATCGTTGTGTCCATGGCTAGTTTTCAGAGGAGCTTTTCCTGTTAAGATCTCCAGGAGTAGTACCCCAAAACTGTACACATCAGATTTTTGACTAGCTTTTCTTACTTCGATCACTTCTGGAGCATGGTACCCTATGCTCCTCGAGGTGATGCCTTGGAAGTTCATCAATAGAGGCAAACCGAAATCAGAGATGCAACCTTCATAATCTTGTGAAAGGAGAACATTAGAGGACTTTATGTTTCCATGGATGAATTTTCCACCGGCCTCAGAATGGATGTGAAGTATTCCTCGTGCGGCCCCTAGTGCAATTGCAATTCTAGAATTCCAGTCCAAGGGAGTCTTCCCATTGTATCCATGGCCTGAAAGTTCAGTAAAGGATGCACTGAGAATGAGAAAAACGATAGCTGCACAGTATAATTTGCAAAAATAATCTTACAAATTTGCTATACAATGCCAATATTCCTATGTTAGTCACAATCTAGATCTTGAAATATTAGAAGCATAGAGTCAGTGAGGGGAATTTTTGTAACTTTATTTGTGGCACCTACTGGCCACTACTCTCCTATTTCGCATTTAAATTTTTAAAATTTAGGTATCTATAGATACTGCAGTGGGAAGAGAAGGGATGCATACCATGCAAGACTGCACTTAAGCTGCCGCCAGGTATGAAGTCATAGACCAGTAGTTTTTCATCCTTGGAAAAATAGTATGCCCGAAGAGGCACGAGGTTTGGATGTTGACCAACCTTGCTAACCATCTCCATTTGCTGCTCGAATTCCCGCTTGCCAATCCCCACCTCCTTGAGCCGTTTTACCACCACAACAATTCCCTCGTCCAAAATAGCTTTATATGCTGTTCCATAGCTCCCTTTCCCAAGAACTTCTGCCGAAGCCCTAAGTAAGTCCTCAAGATCAAAATTATAGGAGCAACCTCCAAAGAAGACCAATTTGTTCTTTTCAGCTGTCTGCACACCACTCCCAAAGTCTTCCTTTGGCAACTGGTTTTTGCTCTTCTTGACATTAGCTTCTTTTCCCTTGTCAGAATCACTACCTCCTGTACGTCTTCTCTTCAGACAGCATAGTAAAATTATTACTACTGCAAGAAGCAGCACAGCAGAGCCGCCTATTACAATAGCAATGATGGCCCCTATACTGAACTTTGTCCTATTGCCATCTTTGCTTACAATCGGAAGAGTTGGAGCCAATGATGGCCCATTCAAGGAGCAATCTTCTAGAGGTGGTCCACATAAGGGATTTCCCAAAAATGATGAGCTTGGGAACTTCTGTAGTGAATCTGGGATTTCACCATTTAACATGTTGTCGCTTACATTTAATAGCTTCAGCCTTGGGGGATTAAGATCAGGGATAGACCCAGAAAGCATATTATCTTGGAGATTTAACACAATAAGCCTTGTCAAGTTGTTAATAGTTGATGGAATATTTCCAGTAAAGGAGTTAAAACTTAAATCCAACACCATAAGTCCACGAGAAAGAGATTTAGGAATGCTCCCTGAGAAGTTATTAGATTGAAGGAATAAGGAATGAAGAGATGATAAACAAGGAATGTCAGCAGGAAGTTCCCCATTGAGGCTGTTTGATCGTAGACTTAGAACTTCAAGTGCGTCTAGTTTCCCAATGGTACCAGACGGTATTGAGCCAACGAGCCCGATTCCTGGGAGATGGAGAGCAATAACACGGGTTCTTTCAGTATTGCACGTGACACCAGCCCAAGTGGTGCAAATTTCAGAGGCAACATTCCAGTTGAGCTTTCGTCCATGTGGAACATTAGCAGCAAAGTTAAGAAGTGCTTGCCTGTCTGAGTTCAAATCGGCACAAATGAGGGGAAGGATAGCAACTAAATAAAGAAAGATAGATATATCTAGTAAGAAGGATTGAAGCTTCATGGTGAAGTTTTCTGCCGAAGCTAGTGACTCCGAGATGAAACCATGAAATCGTGTTGTGATTCTGTCTCAATAAGAAGTGCTTCTATGATTGATATAGCATCTGAAAGAAGAGGTTGACAGGAACATCGATCAGTGAATAATGCAAAATCAATTATTAGAAAACAGCAAAACCAATAAACAAAAATCTCTTTGAGCATGCATTATGCCTCAAACATTAAACTCACTCAGACATACAACATAACCGCCTGTAAAAGAAATCTGTTGTCAGAGTTGGAATGGAAAAGGAAAGTGTCCCATGTTCAACCCCGACAAAAGATAACTATGACATCAGTAATATATCTTTACTATTTGAGAGCATAACTTTGGCATTCCCCTCATACCACTTCATATATCTTGCTTCTTATATCGGTTGACGAATTTATTGGAGAATGAGTTATACTTCTCTAGGATATACCAACACAAAGCATCTGACTAACAGGCCAAAAGAGTATCTTATAAGATATTATGTATTTAAGAATATTACTTCACAGTGGAAATCTGCTCTAGACTGCATCTGATCAAACCAGTTACTTCATCTTTTCATATTGATCTAGGCAAAGATTCCCTGTAATAATGATTTAAAAACAAAGCATAGAAAATCCTTTGGTCTAGTTAAATAATATGATGCACGGACACTCTCTTTGGGTCAACGTGTCGCGTTTCCGACACTTCAGGACACTTTCAGACACTTTGAATTTTCTTTTGAAGATAAATAGTGAATTGAAACGAGATCAACACAGTTTTTTGTTACTAGAAGACATGTTTTCCCTCTCAACCTTACTTTTTCCTTTCAATATCTCTAAATCTCTCAAAATATAGCCTAGTCTACTATCAAAACTGTAAAATATCGTGTTCTCTAACGTTTTCCCTGCGTTTTTTCACTTTTAGAATTTGTGTTTCCCTGTGTCCCCGTGTCAGTGTCCCGTGTCCGTGCAACTTAACTTTCACATATATTAACTTTGAAGCAGAATTTTTTTTGTAATTATATTAAGCTAGGACCTCAAAATATTTTCTTGGTTTATTCTCTATGCATGGAGTAAAGATTCTATCATGCAAGGGCAAAAATATACTTATTAAACAAGTTACCCTACTTATCCTATGAAGTATTAGCATCTTGCACTGGTAAAAAGTGATTATACATTTACTTAGCTTCAATTATAACTTTCCCATATATTTTAGTAAATAAGAATATGCTCCAATGGTTTAATAGAATCATCTTCAAGTAAGGTGTTAAGAGTTGATACTTGATTCTTATCCAACTTTACTACTTTAGTGCCCTCTTTCCAAACACAAAAACATAAGATATTCAGATAATTTGGAGCGAATTTATTATAACAAATTTAATATTTAAAGTGATATAAAACAGTGCTTCAGGAATCTATACTTCTATATATGTTGAATGCTCCTAATTTATACAATGCTGTAAAGTTTAAAAGCAAGCTCTAAAGAAAAGAAAAGAGATCAGAAAGAATCCAATGCCCCATTATAAGCAAAAAAAGCTAAAGTGAAAACCATACTTTGCCATGCAAAGAAAAATAAAGTATCAAGTGCTTTTCCTCATAAAGCTAGGTCTTCTTATATTAGACAAGCTTAAAACATGGCCCTTAATTATTGATTTTGAATCTTTATTTTGACTACTTAATTACTTATTAGCTAAGTACATGCTTCTGCACTATTATTAATTGTAACCGCATACCAAGGATGTTTTGGCCTAGTGGTTACGATTGAGGTGCTGTGAATGAGGTTCGAATCCCCCCTCCTTTTATTTGTACTTTGTACTGTCTTTGTGGCTCATATGGATCAAAAAAAAAAATACTAATTGTAACCGCATGATTTTCCTTATTTACAAATAGATAAATTACGGAAAAAATAAAGAAAAAAAGTGAGTTCTATTTTGCCTAATCTATACTAATATATTAAAAGGCGTCCTTAAACAATGAACGATCCCACATGACGTTCTTCAATAGAATTCAAGCTCATATATTAAAGTTTTAACCACTAAACCAAGTCATATTTAGTATTATCATTTTAAAGTAAAATATTAATATATGAATGAAAAATGTCATTACTCGAGTTGTAGTCCGGGCGTAAAACTAGTTGTATAGGAAAAGGAATATATAATACTCATAATTTACTTCAATAATCCACAAAGCAAATCAACCATTAAAAAGACATTTCAATTGATTGACAAGTCATGCTACATTCTCCTACTATATATTTTGGCATCATCTAAATATACAAAACTAATAAAAGGATGAAACAACTTTGGAGTATAATGGGACAAAAAAAAGAGGGAATTAACACACAAAAAAGAGAGAGAAATAGAAAGGGAAAGCTGCCACAGCTTAGCTATCACTATGTGGTTATTCACTCTATTTTCACTATAGTGTTAGTTCAACTTATTTTGACTTAATTCGGAAATAAAATTAACTTCATACTACAAGTTAAAGATAAGTCCAACAAGTTCGAATAAGTTCTAATACTGACTACAAATAAGTTCAAATATGTCAAAAATAAGTTGTACAAAATACACGCCTAATGTAGCCAAGATGCTTGAGGGAATGTTAATTTCTCTCAAAATATATTAATGAAATTGTAAAAAATTACGAAAACACTTCTATTATGAATCTAATAGTAAGGTTTTTAAATTTTATACCAAAAATCATTTGAGAAAAATCAAAGTCTTCCAATCAAGGATTTCAAGGAGTATATGGTAATACATATATATAACAGTGACTAATATGTATCATATAATTAGATTTGCAATTATAATTACATAAAATCAAAAGCCCGCTCACTTTTATCATTTTGATAACTACAATTTGCTAATGTAACAAATTTCTTTCACTTGATAGAATTTTTATTTCCATGAAATAACAAGTGAATGATTTTCCTTTGTCGTACAACCTGATTCACATCAAACATTATCTTACAAGTACTTAGAGTTATGACTAATACCATGTCAAAGGACCAACTTGACCAAAAGCTAAGCTAAGCTAAACTAATGGTTAAAGTCGCAAGAATAGATTTATACTCTATCAATCACCATATATATTGTCATTCCATAATGATGTGCGCATTCTTAATTTTTGACCGCAACAAGACTAGCCGTTATACCTCTTTTTTATTTTTAGTTTTACATCAATTTTTAATTTTTTTTGAGACCCACTAAAAGACAGTTAATGCATGTAAAGTTAAAACCTAAGTAAAATTTCATTCAAACTTCTAAAATCCAAATTCAGAAAAAAAAAAATTCAGTCAAACATCTAAAATTCAAACACAAAACATAATAAAGAAATTCAGCAAAGATGAGTATAGTTCAATAGATTTGAAATGCACTCTACCTCAACTAAATCCAAAATTCCCAAACTCACACATAATCACAGTCAAACTTACAAAAATAAGCAAAAACCCATAAGAAGAAAATTGTTATAATAATAATACTAGTCTTATATGCACGCGACGCGAGCGAAAGCAAGTTGAATAACAACAACAATAACAACAACAACAAAAAAAAAAGCAGAGAAGAGAGAATGAACCTTGAGGAGAAGCAGAGCAACCAAAAAAGAATGTTGAGAAACCCAGAAAAAATGTGTTATGTTTCTGAGTAAGATTTTTTTTGTTTGCAAAAATGGGATTTAATGTTTAGAAAAAGACAAGCGTCGGCAAAACCAAACCTTGCTAAAGATGTGAAGAATATAGCATTAATTGAGAAATTATTATCTCTCAACTAGAAAGAATGAGAAACCCTTCAATTCTCACACATTAATAGAAAGAGAAAGAAAAAAAGAGGGAATTTTTATGAGAGAATAAAAAAGATGGCCCAACAAACCAAAAACAAAAACAAAAGGAGAGAGAAAGAAAAAGTAGGAGAAGTTGGGATTAGCAGAAAATGGTAAAGTGGGAGAAAAAGAAAGTAGTGGGTATTATAGTAATAGTAGTAGAACTGTAGTACTGTAGACTGTAGTAGTGTAGTGTGAAGTTTAGAGACAGACTAGTCAAATAAAGAGTAAAAGAAGTGTTGTACAGTGATAGTGAAGTTAGAAGTTAGAAATGTTGGGATGAGCAAAAGCTTCAGTTATTGTGTCTGTGTGCAGAAGTGGGAGCAATTGCGGATTTGCTGCGGTGTTTGCTCAGTTGTGGGATTTTTTTTTATATACTTTCATTATTCTTATTTACCTCGAGATGATCATAACTGTTATTTGCTTCACAAGTAATAATCTCTCTTTTATTTTTTTGTTTAACAGCGAAAAAGGACTAATGCAATTAGAAACGTCTTCTCTCCGATGAAATAGTATAAAATGGTGAAATATTGAAGAATTTTTTCTTGAATAATACAAAAGTGGGTTTTAATTCCCAAAATATGCGCAAAAAAATTAAAATTCCCTGCGTACCGTCCATGTAGGACGGCACGCGAGAAAATTATTTTTTTTTGTTTTAACCCACGGAAACCGCTACTCAAAGTAGCGGTTTAATTTTAAAATAAACCGCTACTCTGAGTAGCGGTTTATAAATATAAACCGCTACTCTGAGTAGCGGTGTATAAATATAAACCGCTACTCTGAATAGCGGTTTACCTGCGCAAAATATGGTAGCAAATATCAGTTTCCATAATAAACCGCTACTCCGAGTAGCGGTTTTACCTAAGTTGAAAAAAAAAATTTCTCACCACTTGTAAACCGCTACTGCAAGTAGCGGTTTTACTAAAAAAAAAAAATCTCGCGTGCCGTCCTACGTGGACGGTACGCAGGGAATTTTAATTTTTTTGGACATATTTTGGGAATTAAAACCCACTTTTGCATTATCCAAGGAAAAAACATACCCTAAAAATTGCTTATAAAACATCCCCTAAAAATTTAGATAACAAGGACATCTGACAAATGATTATATTTCAGTTAGTATAGGTTAAGGACACAAGGTTTCCATGAATAAATGTTTGGTTGCTATTTGCTTTAAGGAATCTATATTTTTCTAAATAGTTGAATGTTATTTATAATATTATATTAAATTAAAAGGAAAAATAAATGGGTTTTTATATATTCTAACGGCAGTATATGCACTTCTCATTTTGTGTTTTTTTTTTGTACGTGATAATAAATAATGGTTATCGTGATGAATTTTACGTAATTTTGTAAGGAATATATCATTTTCTTATACTCATGGTAATGATGGTCCACTTCCAAAAATCTAGTTTCTTCACATGATTTCATTATTATCCATTATCGCTTAAAAAGAAGTTATATTAAATGGTAGTGAAAAACTTAGGATTGAAAAATGTATTTAAGGTTGAAATTTCATTAGCATGAACATTGGCAAAAGTTTTCCTTGTAAATTTACACTAAACTTCTGCATTACCATTACTATCATTTATCACCATATATCAAATAGACTATTAGAGTTTGTGTAACAATTCTCCACAAAAAGGTTAATGGATCTATTGAAGACATCAATAATGAAATAGTCCATCAGCTTTCAAATGTTTTTCACACTAGGGTTGGGTCATAAATTAAGTTTTTTTAGGCCTTGAGAGCTATATATATGTCAATTTCTCACATACAATAAAAGTGCTTAGTTTATCGAGTCAGTAAAGATATAAATTGAATAAACTGAAAAGTAAAACGCTCACGTAATAGAGTTGTCTACCTAACATAAACGTCAAAGTCAACAACATATGAATGTGTTTACCTATTTCCCCTAGGCGAGTACTTCCTAAAAAAGAAAATTCTTACAAGTTTTTTTTTTTTTTTTTTTTTTTTTTTTGACATCAGATAAACTTGCATTTAATAAAAACTGAATTACAACCTAAGGAACATACTAACCATACATAAGAACATCATCTTGAACAGGATTAGTTACTAAAACAGGGGGGGAGGGGGCATAACATTTCTTCCGACAAGGATAGCAGACGTCCTCAGTAAAGCAGGATGGACTTCTCTTGGATCCAATGCGCACCCTGCAAAACAAAGGGTTAGAGAAAGAGATACCTCGACGCTTTACCGTATCATGTTGGCTTTTGATACTGGAGTGCAAACGAGAGGAGATTTTCATCTTGCTGGTAGACTGATTGTTGACCCGTGAAGTAGACTTTGCCGGCGAACAAAAGGGGGAGCTCGGAGGTAGTAACAAAGAGACACAAGACGACTTTTCGGAATCCATACTTGTAGCCGCTACATCGGGGCCGAAAATTGGAGTTTGTTTACACTGCTCGTACCCTTCCACAGGGGGGTGTCTCATCTCCATAGGTGTATGGTAATCTATAGTCGTGTTGCAATCCATCCCTTGTGATGGATTTAAAGTTCGTATGCTGATGATTTGGTTTTGGGAAGAGCAATGGTAATGCAAGGTTCTCCCCGCTGACATCACCCTGTACATCGAAGGGGTGATATGCAGATAGGTATCCTGCGCTTTCCGAAAATTCTTACAAGTTATTACTTCTTATTTACAGATTCAAATTTAGAAGATTAACATATCACACCCTAAGAATAGTTGCTTAGTGAAATATGATAAATCAGACAAGATTAATATAGAAGGCCTTATTTCTCTGTTTCTTAACTTGTAAAACTGTTTTAGAAGTTTGTGAAAACACTACCTTAGTTCCATGGAAATAATCAAGTAAACGCCTCTTCTACAGATTAATAATGAAAATAAGCTAGTTGTAAGTATTGAAATTAGATCCCAAGAACAGTATCTCTTGGAGGTACTCCACCATTAAAAAGAAACAACTAAACAAGCGTTAAAGCGACAATTTGCCGTTGAGGTTACGCCATTGATTGTCCGTTTGACTATATTCACTCTTTGAGGTTGCAAACTTTCACATAATCATCAAAGGGTCATGCCACCGCTGCGCACCGCAAAGGCAACACATATACTGGGTTTATTGAGTGTATGTATCACTAATTAAAATGTATATTGCTATAAAAAATATTACAAATTAAAATGTTATGACAGATAATTTTGTTTTTAATGATTTGTTCTTTATCTTTGTTTAAAATATTTGTTTTATGAAATTTTCTTTGTTTAGATTTGTATGAATTCTTTGTTTATAACTCAAAAAAAGAATTGTAATTTTTTCTTTTAATTATTCATATATTAGTTTCATCTTATTCATCTTCACCATTTTTCTACTATTGATTTCTACTAAATTTTTCTGTCGTTTTCAATTATTTAATTTGTTTGTAGAAAAATAATGTTATATTTTCATCCCTACCATGCAAAAAAATTCAATTTGAAATATAGTATTTCAATCGTTTATGTATTATGTAAATTCAAATATCGTTGAATAAAACAAAACAGGTTCAAATGATTGTAAATTTGTAAATTTTTTAGTAATAGTATACATTTCAGTATTAACACGTATAAAATATATACATTTTAGTAGTAAAGCATACATCCAGTGTATGTGTGGCCCACATACACCGAGTGTATGTGTATCATCTCTCGTCATGCCACATGAAGTTTTTTTTAAAAAGAGAAATTTCATTAATTGAAGGCCAAACGACATCTACAATAGATATTAAGAAAAACAAGATACAATTAAACAAGATTAAATCAAATTCGTCTTCGAATAAACTATAATGAACCAGATGCCCTTGTATTTGCTGAATCAAACAGATATTGATAAGGAAGTCTGTCATTTTGACATAGTTTGGGAAGAGCATTCTTGATAGAGACATGTTAACCGCATTCGAGATTCCAATACCTTCATGTTGAGTCTTGAATTTCAACCAACAAGAACAATTTTTCATACCTAAAAAAAACACACTCACAACTCCCACAGGGGAGGAGAAGATCTCCACAACAGAAACTAAAAATCCCATAACAGGATTTGAAGAAATCTCATAAAGAGATACTAATTTATTCAATATAACAAGAAAATAAACTAAAAACTTAAAATAAAAGGGAAAAGGGGAATTACCATGGATGAGATCATCTATGGCAGCCCCTAACTGATGAAGAATGAGTAGGGAAGGCTAGAGTTTTAGAAAGAAAAAGAAAGAAGGGGAGGCTAGGGTTTCATGCCACATGAAGTTTGAAACATAGATATGAGATTTTTTGTCTAGAATATTGTTAAAAAGAAATTACGTGCAATTGGTGTACTATTTTGCATATTTGTTTAAGCAGCACAAATGATTTCATATGATAAAAGAAACTTAGTATTTAGGCACATCTGGTGGATCTAGATGGAAACCTGGGTAACACATACGGTAAAAACAGTCTTTTTTTTTAATAGTTCACACTTAATCTGATAATAGCTTAAAAAAATTACGCTTGCTCATTTCTTTACTAGCTTTCAAAGTCGTGTAATATACTTCTTTCGGTTTTTATTAATTTACCCGTTTCTTTTACATAAAGTTTTAGAAGAAATAATATTGTGGGACATCGAAAGAAAGAGAAACTATTATTTTTATTAAAGTTGAATGTATGTGTGATGAAAAGTTAGTGGTCTTATTCCAAAAGTAGAAAAAAAACAATCTGACTTGTGTGGACCCGGTTCACGTTAACATTAGTGTGCACCAGGCAAAACAACATATCAATGAACAATCCACTATATTATGCAAAAACCCATATTATGCAGATTTCCACTATATCATTCAGACCCAGATATATCATGTAGAAACTCACTATATTATTCACACACTTATAATATCATTCAAACACACACATACTATATCATACAGAAACTCATTATATCATTCAGACACACACTATATCATACAGAAACTTACTATATCATTCAGAAACACACTATATTATTCAGAAACTCAATATATCATTCAAACACACACTATATCAAGTAGAAACTCACTATATCTTCCAGACACATTATATCATGGAGAAACTAAATCATTCCATATGTTAGAACACGTGTCATGATTGTAGGAACTAAAACCGCTAAGAACATTAATTAAACTTCTCTGATAACCGTGGCGTGAAGAAATCACTGCCCTAAAGTTGAATTTGCCTCGCTACAACTAATGGTTCATTAAGGGAGAAAATAATGGAAAAAACGGTAACTTTAATACTGGCTAAAAACGGTCATAAAACTAACAGATTTTTGATCCAAAACTTTAGTTAAGTTAAGTCCCCAAGGCCCAATGCCCTGGCCCAGACCGGGCAGGCGCGTGGTGACTCCACTCACCACATGCCCACTAAAAGTCCTTGTGCTACACAACTCAATGGGTATAGAAAGTGTAATGTTTATAAACTCCTTACCCTCCCTATTATTCTTTCAATGTGGGAATTTCCACATTATCTTTTGAAGCAATTCTTGAGTTTCTTTAAAAACCTTTTTTTATAAACTCCAACAATGATATATACTACACAACTTAGATCTTCATGTATGTTAAAATATTTTAATTAATTCCTCTATTGTATTGCATATAATTTCACATTATGTGTTTTCGTTAATAAAATATACTATATTGTATATAAGTTCATTATATCTCTGTAGAATTCACTATATGAAATTAATATCTTAGCAAACCGGTACACACTAAGTTAGTGTGCACCGGGTCCATTTGAGCTTTTTTTTTTTAAAAAAACAAAAAATGGGTAAAGTAATAAGGGACATTTCAAAAAAAAAAATACGGATATACTAATAAAGACCGGAGGTAGTATAAGCTAAAATTGAACATAAAAATTAACTTTAAAAATTCATCAGTGACACCAAAAGCATGTAGCCACGTTTTCACAATCACAAAAAATAAGGCTCATATAGTCATATAGTTTAGGAAATTTCATCTTATATCTATCTTTTAACCTGTATGATACTTAATGATCATATATTTGAATTTTTCAGCATAATGTATGATTGTACCTTCGCTTTTTGGTTCGGATGAGCTGAGAGATGATAAAGGATGTCAACAGAAGACATTATGATAAATTTGAATTTGTGTCTCACTATGATGAAATCAACAAATGAGAAATATTGATTAGTGTTTGATTTGGAGACCATATTGATTGTACATCATTCATGGCAACTAGTCTCCAGAACATTGAGTTTGGACTTGAAGTTGAAGGTCAAAGGTTTCAATTTTCAACCACTCCACAAGTTAATTAACATGGTAGTTACACCATGTTATCAATTTAAATCAGCTCAAGGTCTTTCTCAAAGCCGTCTTGGAAATTTTGGGGTTCCGGTTCCAACATGAAAATTGGGTCCCTAAATTTATAGAAAATAAAGATGGAACTCATGGAAGGTTAGAGTTCTAAAGATGGAAAGTTGAAAAATCTAAAGATAGATCATTGACAAGTTGATTAAGGGTGGAAAACAAAAATGATTTCTTCAAATATGAAGTAAAATTTTCAAAATAATATATTTTGGGGCACTTATAATTTTGGGGGCCCTGTGCTATTGGGCTCTTTGCACACCCTCATCTACCCCTCTGGTCTTTCTCATGACCGAATTTCCAAAGTTGAGTATTCTTGGATTTGGAAGCTTAATGTTTCTTCGAAAGTTTTTTTTTTTTTTTTCGGAATGCTTGTAATGAAGGTCTCCCTACAAAAGCCAAATTAAAAAGAAGTCATATTTTTCTTCTTCATGAGTGTGTTTTTTGCAATTTTCATCCTGAGTCTACAGCTTACTTATGTTTTTGGTGTCCTTTCATGCTGGATATTCGCTCATCTTCATTTCGATTATGGCTGGCCTATTACGCCTTCCCCTTCTTTGCACTCTTCTTCCTTGTCCTTCCACAAGCTGCTCAATGAGGTTCATGGTCATTCTTTGGAAGTTTTAGCCTTGTTTGCTATTAGTTGTTATGTTGGTTTAATTGGTATTTTAGAAATAATCTCATCTTTAGAGAATAGTCTATTTCTCATATTCAAGCTGCTGTGATTATTGCAAAGTTTACCAATGAGTGGTTCAAAGCAGACGAAGAGAAAGTAGATGCTTCTACAGAGTTTGCTCGTGCAGATGGTGTGCTTCCTAAGGCTTTATGTTCGGGTCCTAAAGTGATTTGGCGCCCCCCCCCCCCCCTTCCAGGCTCTTTTAAATTGAATTTCGATGGTGTTAAGAAATGGAGAGTTGTAGTTTGATTAATGCGGAACAAGTCAATGAAATAATAAAGATGAGAAAAACAGTAAAGAAGATAAACAAAAGAACACAAGGATTTACGTTGGTCGGTCAAAATAGACCCACGTTCGCAGGTGGAGAATTTGAGCTTCTTCACTATGATTGAGAAAAACAAAGAGAATAATTACAAGGAGTCCTAAAATTCTAGAGGCTAAAAGTGGTTCATAAGTTGTGTCAAATAATGAGCACCAAGAGATCCTTTTAGAACATAAGGAACCCCGCACAAAAATCCTAGAACATACTCCACACAAATCCCTAAAAGAAAATCTGATTCGGAAACGAATCTCGCAAACCGCGAGGCGCCGTGATGGCCGCGAGTCGCGGTATGCTCTCGACATTCTTCGTAAAACGGGTGTAACTTTCTCGTTTCTCAACAGAATTGGCATATGACCTATCTTTGGAAAGCTCTAGAAACGAGATATCAACTCCAATTTGAATAACAACAAAACAATTCATAGATTGAGAGTTATGTGCATTCAAAATCAACTTTATGCCATTCACAAGATTTTAAGTTACAAATAACAAATGGTTATAAACTAAATATTGGGAGCTAGGCTGCCTTTGGTTTTGTTATTATAGATGAGAATGGCATTGTGGCCCTTACAGGTGCTCAAGCTCTTGGTTCCTCTGCTTCTATACTCCAAGCTGAAGCCTGGGGACTCCGTGCAGGCATTAGGGGGGGCTTGTTCTCTGAGTATTAGGGATATTGTTATTGAGGAAGACAACCTTGCATTTATCAATTCAGTTAAAGAGCTGTGGAGTATCCCGTGAGAAATTAACATATTATTTCTGATGCAGGTATTAATATAGATAGCTTTTCGACGGTTCGTTGTGATCATATCTTCAGGGAGGCTAATAGAGCGGTGGATTTTATAGCTCGTAAAGGTCATTCATGTTCTACTCTCTTGTATTCCTCCCCCCTTTATGATATTGATTTCTCTCTTATCATCCGCAAGGATGTTTTAGGTTGGTCTCCTAATTAAGGGAGTCTTTCCTATGTTCTCTTTCCTAATAAAAAAAACGTGGTTGTTACTTGTTGCTTGTTAGTGTCTTGAGGAAGCCCAATGTCAGGTGTGTTCTATTTAACCTTTTCGAATTAATTTTAGTTTAACTTATCTTATTTTTTTCTAAAATAAGTTGAACAGGGTCGTAGTACCTTCGTGCCGAGACAATGGCTAGGCATGACCCGCAGGTTGTCTGGCTTGGTGTCATACCATACCATCTTAGGTTAGATCTTAGTCCAGACATACTTTGACCTACAGAATTTAGTGGATCTAACTCATTTTTTTTCTTCCTTTTGAAAGTAGTTATTATATGGAAAAAAAAAATTAGTTGCTGATTTTCAGTAGTTATTACTCCCTTCGTCTCAATTTATTTGCTACAATTTGCCATTTAAGTGTGTCCCAATTTATTTGCTACATTTGCAACTATTTCCATATATAGTACATAGGTCCCACACTTTATTTACAAATTTGCCATCACTCCCTCATTGGTTTTTGTAAATATTTCCATATATAGTACATAGATCCCACAATTTACCTATTTGCTTTTTTGTTAATTCTTGTTATGGCAATGGTCCCCACTCCCTCCTTGGTCTTTGTGATAAAGCAAATGTAGCAAATAATTTGGGACGGACCGACAGAGGGAGTATATGCATACTCGTATCTGGTTCACGAGTAACTTTTTTGAAACTTTTTTTTACTACCCACTGAATCTCATGTTGTGTAATTCTCCCAAAACCTCTACTCAAACATCTTTGTGTCAGCATGTATTTAATCTAAAGAGGGTTGGTTCAGCCATTTAAATTACCAATTCTAAAGGTATGTTCCCTTCGACATAAAGCAGTTAAACTGAATTGAATTGAACTGAAATGAATAGTGATATGTGATAGTAAAAGTATTATCCAGAGCTGAACTGAACTGAAAATAAGTTGGGGAAAACAAACCCTAAATAACTAACTAGTACTCCATTACTAATTAGTGATAGTATGAAAAAGACCTTGTCAATGATAAGGACATAATTTTGTATGATAAAGACACTTAAAGAAGACAGGCCTCATTATCACTACCTGCTTTTCTTCACGCCTGTTCGGGAGTTTAACTCAGTCTCTGCAGCTTACATTCTCTTGGTTCACTATCGTGAAAAACAACAATTATAATAGGACAGCATTTCTGCATTTGTATCTTTTCTTCCTATGAGAATCGTGCTCCATTCCTTTCCCTTTTTTGTTTTGTTATGCCTAAGGTTTTCTTTAAGGTAGGTAAAATGAACGATCCTATTGAGTTGAAATCTCTCAAGGGTCAACCTGACCCGAATCAATGGGCTCTGGTGCTACACATTTTAGGGGAGGGGGGAGTTCTCTTCTTCCATAATACAGCTAATGAGGATTGAACCTTAGCCTTAAGTTCGAGAGGTGTTCTCCTTTTCATTAGGCCAAACTTATCTATAAGAATGTTAGTTAATCACAATGTCTTGTGAGCATTTCAAAAACACAAAACACATCATCGTGTCCGATTCAAAGAATATTGTACAATGGTGTACCGAGAATTCAGGAGGGCCACCGAATATTGGGTTTTCTCTAAACTTCAACAGGAATGCGAGAAACTCATGGTTAAACCTGTCGATTATTCACAAAGAAAGAGAATCAAATATGGTGGCCGATTCTTTGGCTAAACAAGGCCCAAGCAGAGCAGACGAGTTCGTGGCATGGTCCTAAATCTACTTCTCACCCTATGGCAGGAAGATCAATATGTAGAAGGTGATAAAATGTAATATCCTTTAGAACGAATCCTGTCAAATATTAGAAAGCAACGAAGTGCCTTTGTAATAGGACTATGCTCCTCTTGTACTGCTTAATATAATCAATAAAAACCAACACAAATTATCAAAAAAAAAAAGGAATGTTACTTAATAAACTCTCCGATATTAATACCTGCTTTTTTGTGCACAAGAATTTAGAAGAAATAGATATCTGACTCATACAAGAGAAGAGGTGAGGAAGATGGTGTCTCTGTTTAAAAATACTAAATTACCCTTAATGATCTAATGGAATGAAAAAAATTACAAAAAAAAAACAATTTAAGAATCGTTTTCCATTTCAACTTTACATTTTAAGTGGATATAAGACACTATTTTAAATTGATGCACGCATCGTGTGCATATAAGGCTATTATTAACTTATTGCATGTTGTATTGAAAGTAATGTTGTGGGCCAAGAAAGTAGAGTGAGAAAAACTTTATGTAAAGATAATATTATAAATTTGATAGGACCACTCAAAAAAAAAATAAAGTAAACTAAGAAATGACAATCCAAAAAGGAAAGTGAGTAAATTAGTAAAAACTAGAGGAAGTAAAGATAGAGTCGAGTAACATAAAATTTGTAATGTGTATTTGTAAGACTAAGTGTTTGATTTCTCAACATTAAATAAGAAGTATATACATTAATATAAAGAAGAATATTATGATTTTTTTTTTTTATATTTAAAATACAAAGATATTGAAATCTAATTATTCAAGTAAAATAAAAGGAACAAAGCTAGAAAAAAAGCCAATCAAAAGATAAAAATATAGAGAAAAATACTATCATATTATATTTTTATGATAGTAAAATCATAATAGCAGAAGCTAAATAACCACGTTCATCAGTAAGCTGCTTCACTTCACAGAAAATTCCAAGAACTGTAGCAAAGTTCTACTGCAGATACTAAAATTTGACCTAAGTCTGCTTTCTATTTTTCGGGTTCCTATAAGAGCCTACACCTTAAGCTGAAGAGCTGAAGATGCTTGAAGAGTAGCACCAAATTCCCACAGCAAAAGGAAAATGGAGTCTGATCGAGCATCAAATGATAAAGCCATGAAAATCAATTGGTTCCGTCAAGCTAGCTATATGTTGTGTACTGTCAACTATTTCTACATAAGGTAGCAATATGATATCTTGAACGGTTACGAACCCGGGGAAACTAGCAAAAATAGACGCCTCACAAGTTCCATATAGATTACTTCTCAATACTATTTCGTGTACTCATTCTTGAATACCTAATATGGTCGAGTATTCATGTGGTATTTTCTCAGATTTTGCGTGTGACATGTTCCTTTTAGTTCTCCAAGTAACGCTCTTTTCATTGCAATGCTGATCGTATCACCTTGACCTTGCATGCCTTGTAGGCAGGCTTACTGTGCTTTTGAAGTTCTAAGGAGTGATGATAATTGTTTGAGGTGCTTTGATCATTATACAATGCATGCTGCCTCAAATAAAAACTGAAGTACCGGATAATATAGCCTATCTAGAGTCCGAGGAAACAGAACTACAAGAGTGTTTATGCTTGCAACAGGCAATCACCAGCCACTGCATTCAAATAAGATGTGCACTGACTCACCCTCTACGAAGCAGATCATATGTTTGTTATGAACTAGCATAACTTGGACTAATTAAGGACAAGATTTAATTAGTAAAATCAGAGTTGTATTGATAATTTTCTGATAAACTGATAATAGAAGGATAAATACAAGCTTTCGAGAGGCTTGCTCTCTCCCAAAAGAACTCTTAAAATTAGTTACATGGACTCTTCAACTCACCTCAACTACCCCTGTCAGATCCCCTTGACACTCGGATGTGGACACGGACACTTGGAAACTTCATTTTGGGCCAAAATCACTAAAAGTTTTCATAGATTAGCCGAGTCAGACACCGGGTAACATAGCTTAAAAGATCACTAAGAACACTCATCAAAATTCAGCATGCCTTTCCTTTTCTCCTTACCCTATATATAGAGTATTTCCCTTAATAACCTACCTAGCTTATTTCCCAAACTACTAATCAAGATAATACTTAAATTACCCTCCCCCTAATATCAGTTCATTACAATGTTACTCTTTCTCACTTAAATTTCATCTGAAATCCCAACATGTTCTAAAGCTTTCTTTGCCGAGCTAAAAATATGGCAGGTTTTCCCCAAAATAATCAATTTTGATACTTGGGTATATACATATCCAACACTCGTAGCAGCGTTTGAGTAGCATGAAAAAATCACATTCACTCCTTAACACCTACTCCAAAGTATTAATAAGCAATTAAAACTATTCAACAACTGTTCTTATGCAATACTCGGAAACAACTTTTCAAGTAGCTTCATAGGTGAAAATTGGTGTTCGGCGAACTTATTCTTTGAGGTAGATTTAAGTGGTCAAGGTCGTTTTTTTTTGGACAGTAGCTTTCCAGACAAAGCTAGCTTTTGAAGGTAGTTCATTTTTGTTCTATAAACCTCCAACAAATGACATCTAACAACTTCTAATATAACCAACTAATACCTAAGAAGTATAACTCACACCAATTACTTTTGCCAAACAAACCTTTAAGCTGCCTTATTTTCGCCTAAGAGCACCCAGCATTACAGCAAAGCCATACAGCAAAGCCCTGTAAACCGAGCTCAATCTCTAGAAACACAAATCCAGTGCACGTGCTCAACAGCAAAATCAATGTTGCACATACCCGAGCTTCCACAAAAGCTTGAACTAATTTCATACAACTATAACCGCTGTGAATCACTGAGTTGTAGTTCTTGAGAATTAAAAATCAAAACATTTCACACTTTCGTTATGAATATATCCCACGCGCAAAACACCTTTGAGCATGGTACGGATTTATTATGCTCACCTCTCCCCTTCCTAATATCTGCCCCTTACAAAATTATACTATTAGCCATTAGAATTAAAGAGCAACCAAGTACTGAAGTAAGTGGTAACCACTACAGAAGTATCCAATCAAACTAAGAGCCATGAACAGGAAGAAAAAAATTGTAAAAGCAGCTATACGATGTTTGAATTTTGATAAAGCTATTTAAACAGCAAGTAATCATATAGAACTCAAGATACTCAGATAAAACAGAAATAAGACTTGCAAGATATCTCAGTAAAATTCGGAAAATTCAACATAACTACAACTGCTTCACCTTCAATCAGTAAGACCTCGGCTGAAAAACCACACAAGAACACTGAATTGAGAACAAAGAAAGCTTGGAATCACAAAATACGAGAAACATATTCGATTAGATTAGCATGAGATTCAGTAATTAGGCTGACCATAAGTTAGCAGAGAATCACCAGTAAGTCGACAAATCCGCCATTCTTGCATAACATCCGCTCCAATCTTCTCATAAAACCTAATGGCATTCATATTCCAATCAAGCACACACCATTCAACTCTCCCATAGCCTAACTTCACCGCTTGATTTGCAACTGCCTTCATCAACAGTCCCCCCAAACCCTTCCTCCGATAACACTCTCTCACAAACACATCCTCCACATAAAACCCAGGTTTCGCCAAAAACGACGAGTAGTTCGGGAAGAACAGCACAAACCCTGCAATTGTTAATCATCCTTCATCAATACTAAAATAGCAAAATTAGCACCCTTAAAAAAACATCCAACCATACATAAACTTCATACATTAACCCTGTCCATAAAAGATCTTATCAATTAAAACCTTGCACTACCCTGTGCTATTAACTAGGTCCATTGCACTACCCTGTCTACTAATCAGGTCTATTGCCCTACCCTGTCCATTAACCAGGTCTATTGTGCTACGAGCTACAACCTATTCCTAACTATTATAAGTTCTAACAAGCGATTTTGGAAAGAAACTTGGGGGGAAATAAGGGGGTTTTGTATCATTGTATGTGTTATAACTTATGATAATCATATTTTTTGAGTTTCTCATTGCGCTACCCTATCTATTAACCAGGTCTACCGTGCTATCCTGTCTATTAACAAGATTACATCATTGCGCTTAGTCACTCATTTACAAAAAAAGTCTATCAACAATATCTACTGCGGCTACCCTATCTATTAACCAAGTCTATTGTGCTACCCTATCTATTAACAGGATCGAATCTCATTTACATCATTGCACTTAGTCGCTCATTTACACCGAAAAAGACAATTAACAGCAGGTCTATTGGGCAATGCGCTACCCTATCTATTAACATGATCAAATCCCACCTACATCACTACACTTAGTCGCTCATTTACAACAACAACAAAATAACAACAGTATCTATTGCGGTATCCTGTCTATAATCATTCGGGTGTTAGTGACAAAGCGATAATACTTTAATAATTCTCTATTACGAAAAGACAAGCACAGAACCTGCAATGGTAGAACCTTCAGAAGTACAAAAGCGGGCAAATTCAGGATCATCCATGGGTTGAGAAAGATGGAAGGTTTTATGAATAGGTTGGAAGAAAGAGATGGTAGGAGGGTGGTGAAGAGATAGAGGAGTAGAAGAAGCTTCGAGAAGGAAAACAGTGAAAGATTGGAAAGGAGGAGAGTTAAAGAGAGTAGAGGAGAGAGAAGATTCAGTAGCTTCAAAAAGATGAGTGAGTTTCTCAAAGACAGCCATTTGATGGATGAGTTTGTGGATGAAAGGGACATCAGATTTAGTAGCGAGACGTATGCGAGTGTAGAGTGTGTTGGGTGGTTGTTTTTGGTCTTCACGAAGGTTCATGTTGGGTTCTGGTGTTGGAGTTGGTGGTGGTGGTGGTTCTACGGCAGCCATTGATGGAACAAAGGTTTTTAGGAGAGAGAAAGGGGGGAGATTTTGGAGTGTTTTACTTTGCTTCTTTAGTGTGGATTTTTTGTGGCGAATTGGGAATGAAGAGGATAGTTTAGGACTTTAAAAGTGTTGCTTGAGAAGGATACTTCCTGAAAGAGGTGCCTTGCACTTCGTAGATGGTGCTAAGTGCTATTGTAATTTGTGAGGGGGTGTGCGCATATCAATATAGCTAATAAGTCGAATGTATATAAATAACAAGTCAAATGAATATATGTAGATTACTAATAAATCAAATGAATATATGTATATCTTTGTTAGTATATTACATGTTAATTGGTATTGGTCTTTATACTCATAACATAGTGCTTGGTGTTTATCATGCGACTTTTTCTACCATACGGACGTGTGCACCTACTAATTTGCAGGTGTCATGTCTTGGAGCTTGGAAGTTCTTTTTTCGCAAATTAGATCTTACACCTGGACACTTGGAGATTGAAAGATGATTTAGAATAAGGATTTTACATATTTTCATTTACCTTGTTTTTAAAATTTTACCATTTTAAAGTTAATGACTCAATAAAAATCACCACCTAACTTATTTTCAAGTAAGATTCTAGTCAAGTCGGGTCCACAAGACGAATTTTTTTTTTTTACTCTTTATCTCCTTCATTTGACCCAAAAAAACCATCACACCAGGCGATTTTCTCTCTTCACTTGTGGTCAAGTATGGTAGACAAGGGTAAGCCCTAAGTTAATTTGCTTTTAGAAGAAAAGAATTTGTGATATGAGATGGAAGAAAGGTTTGAGAAAATGATGATTTTGTTTTAAGGAGGAAAAGAAAGAAAGGAGAAGGGGGTAGAGAGAACAAAAAAGAGGAAAATTAAAAATTATATCCATTATGATAGGTCCTATTTGGTCGAAATTTTGGTCTGTGATTGAGTTAAGTGGTAAATTTTAGCAACTCATAAAGTTTAAGGTTAAAAAGTTGGTAAGGTTGATTAGAACCTTAGATTAAATGAACATATTTCATTTTCATCTATAAAAGTACATATGGTTTATAATGAAAGAATAGTGTAATCTATTGTACTTACTCTCATATTCTCATACAAGAATTACATTCAGGTGAGAACAATTCTTATACTTCCTTCGTAACAAAAATAGATGTAACACTTTGAAGATTGCACTATTCACCTACTACATTTGATCATGTATTTTTTAGTTTTAGATAAAATCGACTATTATGATATGATATGTTGTCAAATTCGTTTCAATGTATATTTTCATAATATTAACTTCTTATAACTTTTACTAATACACAATTAAAATTATTAATGCTCAAAGTACTCCATCGACAAGCATGAAAGCCAAATTGTAACAATTATTTTGTTAGGGAGGAACTGAGGAAGTTAAGAACCTCAATTCCTATAATTCTTATATAAGAACATAAAAACTATGGAATGATAATCCATTTTAGTTAAATGTTAAAATATCATATAATTCTTTAAGAAAATCTGACCTCGTAAAAGATAGAAAATAACATTTTGTCATTCAAACCAACAGGTGGGAAGAAAACACTAGAAAGTTCAACCCCACCATTTTGTCTCAGTTGTAATGTTGTATACACCTGGGAGTTATGGCTGCTTAAGAAAATGGTCTGCCTCACAAGCCAAAGAATCCATAGAATCATTCCCCAAGAAAAGTACGCACAAGTTCAAGGACAACCCATGTTCAACATTTACATTACAAATTCATTTGCTTTCCTTTCTTCTGTGTGCAGTTTCCTGAAAAAGCTTAAAACACATAGGAAGCTGTTTCTTATTCTTATGGAAAATTGAACGATTTACCATTCAACGGACTCTCTCTTTCTCAAGCCTTGCTACCTCTTCATGGTGCTTCCTTTCGGCTTCCTGTTGTTCTCTTTCCTCATCTTCCTCGGCCTCAATGTCATCTCTCTCATCCAACTCTTTAGATGCAGCCATTGCTCTAACTACAGGATCTCTTAACTCCCCAATTAGTCCTCCGCCAAGTTTGTACTCTTCTTCATCCCCGATCAGGAATAAACGTTGATCTGGTCCCTCTGCCATCGGAATGTCCACAGCTAGTAACTTGCAGTCATACTGCATGTAACATACACGGTTCCAACATTAGGTCATACAGTTATCAGCTTCAGATTAGAGCCAACTAAAAATGCCATGCAAATTAGACCCACTTATCTAACTTATTTATCATAAACTACTGTGTTCAGCTTCTTACTGTGACTGTGACAAAGCATTACATGTAATCGAAATGAGCAAGCAATTACTATAAGTAAAACGCTAATCTCTAAAACAATGAGTGATGAGAAAGCAACCAGCATAGAAACAAACCTTGCCATCTTTCTTCTTGACTTGAACGCTCACTAACCCTTTCCTTTCAGGGCCTCGTATTGGGAAGATAAGAAAACAACGCTTACTCCTCAGCCTAGGTTTCAATTTGGACATTGTAAGCCCACCTCCTGACATCACATATGCTCTCAAGTCCGTTCCAGCAAGAGGAGCACCCATAACTTCAAGAATGCCAGCAGATGTATTGAGCTCCTTCATGGCCATCCTATAAACTTTATCTGGGTTGATTGTATATCTTGAACGAAGATAGAGGCCCTATCGCAAGAAGAGTAGAAGTACCAAAAACCAATTAGGGGTAAAGTTGACATCAGTACAAACAGGAAATGTGAAAGTGTCACAAGACAACATGGCTACACATCATAAGCAGGGAACATGTTAGAAGGCTGAATACAATTGAAAGCCTTATAATCCATAACCCACTCCTCCCCCAACCCACAAAATGAAACATGCATTTGCAGCAAAGAAAGACTAAGTTGTTAGACAACTACTTAATTTCCTAAAACTAACAAATTCTTTTTAGTCGACACAGACGCAGAATAGACTGATGAAAGGGCTGGTTGATGAACATGTCAAATCTGGGTTTCTGAATTTGTCATCAGTGAGCAAATTCCAAATTGGATCCATCAATTTCAATTTCTGAGCACCACCACCAGATCAGGAAGAAGGGGAAATTAAGCAATTCAATAGCTTAAGAACCATGCTGTTAGTTTCATGAGAATAATACAGATAGAAGTTTATCAATTGATGATAAGTTACAATTACCTATTGTACACTTCAATAGCGTAAAAAATGATCGTTTCCGTTAACAATTCAGAAGCAGTTAAATGTTAATTATTCACATAGAGTTCTTCATTTCATAACACTAAGCATCCCGATTCCCAAATCTACTCTACATATTCTAGGCTAAGCTGTGCTCAAAGGACTTTACTAGCAACAACGTATATAAGGCTAGCTATGTCAAACTAGCTGTTTAGTTCCAAAAAGTTCAATTGAAGATCATCTAAGAATACTAATCTTGGCACAAACAAAAAAGAGGGAAGGAGAGAGAGAGGGAGATTCACAAACACAGTAGCACCTTCTCCGTCCACCAAAACAACCATTAAGTGTCAACAGATTCTGGGAATTGGTGTTGCATCTTGTTCCAGATAAGAACTCATAATACAGTTTGCAGAAGTTACATCTTTGGGACAAGGTAGTTTTTATATTTTTACTGCTCATTTATAACCAAGATAAATAACCACATGAGTTAAACACTTCTCCCAAACTTTCCCTTAGTCCCTCTCAGAAATACCTAGTTGCACAAAAAGCCACCAATGTAGATCAAACTCAATCGATGAAGGGTTAGATTTCCAAGTCTTATTGCATACTATAAATCAGTCTCCACTGACAGTCTGACACACTAATGAACAAAACACAATAACAAGAAAAAATTCAGCAAAACCTAACCTTTCCTAAGGATCAAAATTTCTTCTCTTATATTCATAAAAAGAAGCTAAGTTGGGGTTTTTTAAAGGGCTCGGCCAACTAACCTATAAAGTATCCCAAAGATAAATCAAACAATCTAATACGGCTTCACATCTTCTTCCAAAGAATTCCAAATAACATAATGTCTTTACTCTTTATAAAGATCACAACATTAAACCTAATAATATAGATAAACAGGAGACAGGATGTAAATAAACAGGGACCAGTATGAGAAAGTTTGTTTAGTTGATCCTCTAACTCCATCTTACAGCAGAGAAAAGATAAAAGTTAAGAAAATATTGATTTCCTTGGTGTCTATCTAGCATACCTATCAAAAGAAAAACCTTGGAAGGAAAACTCTGGAATGAGTTTAAAGGGAAATGAAATAGCAGGAGCAAGGAAGCTAGAAGTGATCAACATTCCAGTAGCAGCAGTTTATTTATATGCTCACTGAAAAAGTTACACCGACTTATCCCTAGCCTGAAAGAGGTAAAATTTGCGTCCAAATAAATATTTTCAGTGGCCTGTTAAGGGAAGTGAACTAAATCTAGTTTCACTTCGATTCATGAGTCAGATTTCAATAATCAAGCTGCTTATGGCATGATCATGCTGCCTCAGAATGATTCGAGAATGGGATGAAAGCAACGAACAGCAATTTTGGTTGGTTCAACACAAACCCAGTCCATATGCACAAAACATTGAGCCTTTTAGGTTTACTTTGTCCTGTGTTACATGTCCAGTTATTGAAACGGCTATTTCATGAAGTCTTCCATGATTTTGGCCCAACATGAAGTGTCCAAGAGTCCATACCCATGTCACAGTGTCGAGGATCAAGAGTCTACAGCAGCCTGGCTCTCTATATGACAAGGGTAGGGTTGTATAAATCTGACCTAGTCACCTCCCTTAGTCCACTATAACCAAGAGCCTCTTTACAGGCATTCGTTAACATTCATCTTGAAGAGTTTAGTGTTAGTCAAGATTGGCACATTGATTGCCTATAAAATATGATTAAAAAGGACCATTGTCATTTAGATGATCTGGTCTGTAATAATTTTTTGTTCAGATGTACCTGCTTGTTCTACATAAAGATATCTTAAACCATGTTCTCATACTCAATTGCATCTAAGCAGTAACATGCAGCTGCATTATCTGGATTTCCCCATAAAATGTTGTAAGCTTTTCTTTCCTCGGAAATTGTTGGTTAATTTTAGGATAACTTTTTGGGAACTCAAAATTCACATTTGAAATTCGGAACAATTTAAGATCTGAACGGTAGTGATACGAGTTAGGGGACAACGAAAAGGTGTATCATAGACAAATCTCAGCCTCAATGGAGTAATAACACATCTGTTAAGGGTTCACAGTCTACAATTATGCTACATTAGCTCACTACATCATCCGACATGTTCTAAAATCTCGATTGAAGCCTTATATCTCAGTCGTGGTAAGCTCATAAACCTTTAAAATCGCGATGAGGGGAAGGGACCGAGACACCTTAGTCTATAATAACAAAGCTGAATACTATTACGCAGTAATAGTAACTTTTTGTGGGCAATGAAACAAATGGAGGGGGAGGATGAGAAATAATCTCTACTCTTAGCATAAGAGTAATAGATTGAGGGAAAAAATCATCTCCAAGGAAACATCATCTAGGTGTCCTCTCAAAGGAATCATATATATACCTGTTCCTTCAAACATTCTGAGATTTCTCTCCACCATAATGGCTAGATTTTTCTCCTGTCTCCACCATAACAGCTAAGCCATAGCCAAACAAATCTTAGCTCGCAATTCGAGCTTCTTTTACTCTTTCTAAATCATTACCCTTTGCTGAGTCTTTTATCACCTTCTACCAGATTTTGTGAAAACAAGAAAGCTTATTTGAAATAAATTTCTTTTCCTCTTCTTCTTATTCTTTTTCCCTCCACTCGCTGCCAAAGAACGGTGGCTCGGTTACTTGAAAGACCAGGAAGCTTTGCTTCAACTCACTCTCATTCAAAGATTTCTCATAGGCTTTTCCCCGCATTAATGAGGAAGAGAAAAGAAGAATGAATACACTTGAAAATTAACAATTTCTTTTAGTACACTGACACAATCAGCGAAAACCCTTGAAGTATATGCGTATTGATTGAGGTTAAAATGGCAAGTCAAAATTTAGATAGTACATTTCGGGAGTCAATCTAGATTCAAAAATAATTAGCTGATGATATACAAGAATGCATTCCAGCAATGGTCACATGAGAAGGAATACTAGCTAGATTCTTGACGCATGCATTATGCAAGTCGGACAGGGAAAGAAGCATGGTAGACTAACTGGAAACTTATGCGGCTCATGTGCAGAAGATTACATATTTGAATCTTGTCCCGCCTAAGAAGAAGTTCAGCTCCTCCTGTAGCAAAGCTCAAACCTTGATTTATTTTTTTATACAATCATGATAGCACAAGACCCTTCTATTCACCAACAAAGGTGACCAGCTTTAGCCATAAGGATTCCTTCTACCCAAAATGCCGTAGAAGGGAGCCCAAAATGGACTGTAATATCTTGGTAGTCCTTAATCCTTAAGGTCACATGCAAAGTTGACTTCCAAAAGTAGCCCTAGGCTATGTGACCAGAAATTTTATGGGATAGTGATGGAAAATATTGAATATGAGACTAGAGTCGTTGTTTGACCTTGAAAACGGATATTGGTTATAATGGAATTGGAGAGGAAAAGCAAGGAATTCCCAAAAAAATTAAAGTTGTGCAAGGACGCTTGGACAAGGGCAGTCCGAACTCGAACATGAGAAATCAACTTCAGTTCAATTAGTCCCCTATCTAAATCTTAATCCCTTTTTTTCCTAAGAGAGCGAGCGAAGCAAGCGGTATATAACATACACGCCTGGTAAAAGAGCTAGTTTGTCTTCACAAATATTTAACCTTTTCACTAAGTTTACTGTAGTAGATATACTCCCTCCGCTCCCCAATAAACTTCTCGTGACACTGTACTAGGTAGGGGTAGGATAAAATTAGCCAAAACATCCACGCCGGTCGGCAACTCCGGGGACACAGCAGTATAATTTATAGATGCAAAAACACCACTAAAAATTAATACAGAAGAAACCTTGGATAGAGAATCACCACCAAGGGGTGGAGAGATTACACTCAACCTAAACAACACTCAACGTGTTTGATAATATTTGGACGCAAAACAGCTCGACTTTGCCAATTACATCTATGGCCTTTTACAGCCTTATTTTTACTACTACAACTACCTTTTTCATTGCTAATCTTTATTTCCGTGAGGTGGTATGCCTACATGAAATTCCAAATACCATCACTTCAGATCGAGATGTTAAGTTCATGAGCCGTTTCTAGAGAACTCTTTGGCGCAAACTGGGAACTAAGCTATAATTTTACTCTACAGCAAATCCGGTAAAATTGAAGTTGTCAACAGGAGACTTGAAAATATGTTGAAAAGTCTTGTCAATAAGAATCTCCGACAATGGTACGTGATGCTACCTTGAATTTGCCTATAATTGCTCCCCTAGTCAAACTACTAGTGAAAGTCCTTTCAAGATCATATATGGTAAGAATCCAACTACACGAGTTAATCTAGCTCTGTTACCTTCCCCTCACCACTCGAACGAGCTAAAGAAATTGAGTTTACATGAGAAAGTTCGCCCAGATCATAAGACAAAATCAACGTTATCAAGAGCAGGCAAGTAAATTTCGCAAACCAACTAAAGGAAGGCAATTTAGTTCGGATTCACTTGAGATAAGAAAGGTGCCCACAAGGATCACATTGCAAGCTGAAGCCTAGAGCTAATGGACCATTTCAAGGTGTTAAAACGGATTGGAGAAAATGCATACAAAATCGAGCTTCCAGGAGAGTACAATGTTTCCGCACCCTTTAATATTGCTAATTTATCACCATATTACGAAGATCTGGAAGAGAGTCTTCTCCAACAAGAGGAGCCTGATAGTTGCACTTCTAGAAGCACCCTTTCTCTCTAAATCTTGCAACCCAATAGGCACCCTAGCTACACCATAGCCTATCATCGAAGACTTGTGAGGAAACTTAGTACAATATTTCAGTCCAACTTAGCAATGAAGAAGGTACTCGTAATAGTAGTAAAAATATAGCTATAAAAAGCCATAGATATAATCAGCAAAGTCAAGTTGTTACGTATCCAAATATTATACACATCGAGTGTTGTTTAGGTTGAGTGTAATCTCCCTATCCCTTGGTGGTATTTCTGTATCCAAGGTTTCATCTCTATTTAATTTCTAGTGGTGTTTCTGTATCTAGAAATTATGGAGTTGTATCGCTCGAGTTGCCGACCGACGTGGTGTTTCGGCTAATCTTATCCTACCCCTCCTAGTAGGGTGTCATCTCATTTATCCTTTTCACATTTGCCAACGTACCTTTTGTAGCATTTATAGTTATATATTATTAAAAGTTATAAAAGTTTGATTTTCGTAATGTACTAAATAAGATTAATCAAACAAGACCCCACGTGACTATGTTTTTTCTTATATATTGGAAGATATGTTTACTTATGAATAGTGCCAAAATTAGAAACGGAAAGACTTTTAAGGGACGAAGGGAGTAGTATATTTGCTTTGTTATCATTTAAAGCATTTGAAGTGAGATTCTCAGCCATGTTTCATTAGCAGTCACCACAAGCTAGTTCACCAAAAAGCCTAAGTATGTTCTTATGACTTCTACGTACAAAAGTACAATAAGGGAAATGACACTAGAGCTGACAAATGAGTCGTGTCATCTCAGGTTCGCGTTAGTAGCACATAATAAGCGTGTCAAGAACCCTTGAAACTAATGCGACCCGTTTAATCAAATGTGTCAGAATTGTAAGTACATAATAAGAAAATTTAAACAAGTAATTATTTTCTCATGTTTGATTATGTTACATTATGTAGGTCGCTAGTTAACCCCTAACTTTTTAGTACTTCCTCCGTTTCTTTTTAGATGTTACACTTTCTATTTTAGGAAGTTTTAATTAGATGTTACACTTTTATTTTGGGTAATAACTTCTCTCTATCTCTCTCCTATCACATGTTCACATGGGACCCTTTGTTTTTCACTCTCTATCTCTCTCCTCTCCAAAAATTACCTAGGAATCCGTGATTTGAAAAGTGTAACATCTAATGAAAAACGGAGGAAGTATGTCAAAGTTCTAAAGCATTGGAATAGATGCAGTTCCAAAGTCAGGTTGGCAAGGGCTTCACTTCCAACTTCCAAGACTTGGCTAAGGCCTTCAATCCGGGCCGGGTAAATTGTATTATATCTAACTCTTACCTTCACATCGTACTAAATTTTTTTACCTTTTCACATGTTTAAGTTAGAAGAGTTGGAGCACGTTATATTCGTGTTTGAAAACCCAACACTAAATTACATGTTTGGGTTGATTGTGTTGACCCACATATATAAACGTGACAGAATCTCAACACTAACCCGTTTAATCGTACCGGATTCACGTCATGTTGTCGGGTTGGGTCAACTTTTGTCGGCTCTAGATGGCACTGGCACCCTGAAATATACATTCTTCATTTACGCTTGAAGAGAGCAATACATGTTGCACATACTTTATGATATATAGTCTTTATTTTTTCTACTATTTGATTCCAGACAAAGAGAAGGGAGGAAACAACTGAAAAGAACATTACTGCAATGTAAATGGAATCCCAACTGCTGTAGACCAGAAATGAGTAGGAGAACTAAAACACAATATGACATACTTAATTGAAAAAAGGGAAGTTGAGCATCAAAACTGTTTTTTTCCAGTCAAAAGAAAGAGTCTGACCAACAATTAACCCACAATTGAATTTAATCTTCTAAACAGTGTCTTTTTGTCTTATCATATAAGCAACCTGATTGCGCAACACATCTTTGGGTTCTAGTTGAGGAGCTTTTCTAGTATCTAACAGACAATCCTCAAGCCTCCAATACACCTCCGAGAGATTCTATCTGCTTCCAGAAACTTTAGCAACAATGCATGGGACAGGCATTAAAACACGGGAAAAAGGGATTACGATTTTGTTATCTGAGAACTCAGAAAGTATGGTGTTCAGTCTCCAAATTACCCTGCCTCTAATGAACACAGGGATGTAAGACAATAGATGCTCTTAGAAGTGCAACTATAACCAAAACAATGATCAATATTCAGTGTCAATAAACAAACTTCTAGAGGAAGTTATATATCGAACAATCACCAACCTCTGCATCTAATTGAGAATAGGACTGAGTCAACCTTTAGCAACTGAGCAGAGAATCATATGTACTTCCAACTTATTACAAAATAACAATATGACATGACCGAGGCAACAGAAGTTATCTGCTGCAAACTAACATCTCTAGATTCAATCCTATTCATCTATAAGCTGCCTATTCAATCCTATTCATCCATAAGCTGCCTATTCAATCCTATTCATCCATAAGCTGCCGAATTCAATCTTGTGCAAGATACTTTTTTATTGCAATTTGCTAAGATTGAGAATTTGAGATACTTTAACTTTATCTACAATGCAGTGGCCCCAGATTCAATTTTCTGGAAATTGAACAGCTTAATAACTAAGGCATACACTAAAGCTTTTCCATTGAAAAATCTAGTCAGTGTTTCCAATTTCATGGCCACAAGGAGGGTTCCAAGGGAAATACTAGCCTTTGGATAAATGACATAGCTCATCCTAATGCATATAGCTTTGGCAATGAAGCTCTCATGAGAGTCCCTAAGAGGAGTAAAGTGAACCATCTTATACTAATCTCTAGCACCTCTCCAATCCCCTCCACAAAACCCTACAAAACAGGTTAATTATCCTTCTAGATCTATAATTTCAAAATCAATCAGATAAAAACAGAAAGGCAGCACAAGCATCTACATAACTACGAGCAAGAGAAGCCCTTCAGTAGCATCTATTTGCAAATCACATATTATATATATATATAGTGAACAATATAAGCAGCAAAATAATAGCATTGCCAATGACCAAACTAGACATAGTGCACACCAGGGTAACATAAATTTGAAGAAGATCCTGAATTTACGGAGATCACAATGCTATTTATGCTACAATCAATCCAACAAAGAAACAAAAGCAGAACAGGCTAAAATCAGGATCAATACCAAAATCCAGTTACTAATGTGTAAATCAATTGTAGAACATCTAAAGGGCTTACAGCAAAGGCAACTATGGCACTGGAAAGAGCAAGGAATCCGTACTTCGCCATGCCTTCAGACAATCCAACAAAAGTATTGGCAATCCCAAACATTATTCTCCACAGCATAATGCAAACTACAACCCCTGCTGCCCCTACCACAATCAAGAAGTTCCTCTTCCAGAACCCCTCAATTTGCAGTCCAATTGCTCCCTTGTACCGCGAAAACGTTGAGCTTATAGCAGATAAGGGCTTCTCAACCACTTTCTTAGCCACATTGGTGTTCATTTTACCAGCATTCATCTTGGCCCCAAAACTTGGCATCCTGGTGGAAAACTGCCTAATCCTTAATGGGTTAAACAGCAATTTTGCAGAAAGATCATTCGCCTTAACATCTCCTGCTGAATAATTCCTAATATAAACCCCAAAAGATGACTTGCAAGAGCTAAATTTAGAGCATAAACCAACATTTGGTGAAATGGGTCTTGAAATTGAAGGTGGAAAACAAGGATTTAGGTGAGCTTTAGAAGCTGAATTTGAGAACCCATTTGAGAAATTAGTGGAAAATCTTCGTACATTTTGAACTGAGGGTTTTGGGGTTGAAGAAGAAATCTGTGTAACATTAAAGTGTAATTTAAGAAGACTTCTGATGATCTTTTGTGGGGGTTTCGACATTTTATTAATTCTTACAAAGATTGTACAAACAAATTGAATTAATAGTATTTGAGAATTTAAGGTGCTACCTCATTGATGTTGAACAATGAAAATTACCAGGTGAAATTGAGTGCCCCTTTTGAATTCATACAGATACAGCTGATGAGTGATGAGTTTTGGGATGCAAAAGTTGTTCTTGCAGATCAAGTCAGTGAAGTTTAAGCCCAGAAAAAGACAGAAAGAATAAGGAAATGAAAAGGGTGAAAGAAACAAAGAAAGTTGAGTTTTCATCGATGGCAGAAAAAATGGGCTTCAGAGATGCTCGGTTGTGTAGACAATTGTGCGAGCCCAACTTATTCGAGTTCATTTTGGTCATATGGATTATGGCCTTATGGGGGGTCATGAGTTTTTGTTAAGGTCCTAAAATTATATACTTCCTCCGTTTTTTATTAGATGTTACACTTTTCAAATCACGGACTCCTAGGTAATTTTTGGAGAGAAGAGAGATAGAGAGAATGAAAAACAAAAGGGCCCCATGTGAACATGTGATAGGAGAGAGATAGAGAGTTACCCAAAATAAAAGTGTAACATCTAATTTAAAATTTCCTAATATAGAAAGTGTAACATCTAAAAAAAACGGAGGAAGTACAAAATTCTTAATACATAGAAATTTGAAATGCTTGACCAATTATATTTTTGTAACCCTAACCTTCTAATAGTTTGATTAACTGAAAGCCTTGTACTCTAATTAACAATCCAATTAATAAATTTTATAATTGTTACAATTAAACTGTTATTGAATTACGTATACCCTAAATAAATTTACCAATTATATATCCTTGATATTGTCGAACGTCAACCTTTTGTTAGCAATTAGCATGTCATCATTACTATACTAAATGCTCACAAACTTCTAGAATAATGATGTATTTACCTACCGGGTAGTCATCCCAAAAAAGATAAATTATGATAATATAATATATAAGTTGGTGACTTGTACTCTACTATGTACTAATATTACGTAAAGTCTTGGTTTGACTACGACAATCCAACTGAAACCAATGGAATAATGGCTAGTATCATGGCTCAAATCGTGCATGCTCTTCGTCTATTTTGATACTAGAATTTGGCTGTCATTTTTTTCTTCTACGGAATATGTCATCGTCATCTTTAACAAACAAATATCATGTAATCACCTGTTTTATCACCTGAATCATCTTCTCGATTTATTCCTCGATCGCCCTAAAATCTGCACGACCCCTTGGGAGCCATACTTGAATAATTGTAGAACATCCAAATTATATGAGTTAAAGTGGTAGTTCATGACGAAAGAAAAGAGAAAACGATACACACTAGTACTAGGCAGCAGCAAACTTAGGAGCAATTCTATAAATTCCTTAATTTAGAGTATGTCTTGTTTCACGTGAATAAGATACCTTGAAGTGAAAAGGATGTAGGAGAAACTTTTTTTATAAAAAATAAAAAGGCAAAAGTAATGAGTACATGCCTTGTAAAAACTAATACTAATGAAAACTCAAAAATGATACTTTGCACCCATAAACTAACAAATTTACCGCTAAATCGATAAAAAAACGTCATAAGCTGAAACTCGGCTTAATCAAGACACTTTGTTAATAATTATATTTCATGGGTCATTTACGCATTGGTAATTCAAATCACATGGACATCAAATGTGTCGTTTATTTGTGAGCTAGCTTCAAACCACATGGACATTCAATGTTCTTTTGACAATATTCAACAACAAAACCATGGACGAATCCCTATCAATTGTAAAACGATCAACATTACTGCCTCTTTCAAAAATGTCCGTACTGTAACAAGTACGACTATTGTATGTAGAAACCAAAATGGCGAGTAGATTGAAGGGCTAACACACCAAGGATATTGCATGGATGAAATAGAGTCAAAGGTCATCAAATCAAGAAGCCTTGTAATGGTTTAGGAAAAAAAAACTTTGTGATTTTAGCTAATGATTGAAAACAGGCCACAGATGAAATCACTTCAAACGTTAGAGTGAAATCCAATTTAACAAAGTTAGTACAAGACCAACTACAAGGAGTAGTCAGACTATAACATGAGGACACAAGGTAGGAACTACCAACATATTGGCTGGTAATGCATGCAAAGCATGCTAAGGAAATACCCCAACATAATGTTGGGAGTAAGGATCGAACCCCTGACCTCAGAGATCATAGGGGAGTGCTCTACCACATGAGCTAGCTCCTCATCCTTTTGGAAGAATGATGAATACCTTGTTAATGAATGTATTTTGCTAAGACAACCTAGAGACCATGACAGTTATTTGAAACTAGATAAACTAAATATTTATTCTTATTGATTTAGGTATTGTAACTAACGCTAAAGGGTCTCGAATATTGCCTATAAATATGATCATTAACTCTAATTATTAATATTTCGTGTATCTCTATTATATAAGGGAAGAAGAGGGGGACAAACCAAAAATGATAATTCCTTTTATATCTCCTTAAGTAATAAATATAAATTCACCATCTTTTATCATTATATCCTTAGCCTCTATTATATAAGGAAAAAGGAGGATGACACCAAAAATGATAATTTCTTTTATACCATTAAGTAATAAAATATAAATTCACCATCTTTTATCATTATGTCCTCAATTAACAAAATGTTTACATCATCATTGATTTATTGGCTTTCAAAAAACAGAAGAAAAATATACAATAAAATTTATGAATAATTCTTCGTATATATTATTACGCAATTGACCTTTTATTTGTTTTCGCAGGCATCGCGTGCATATAAGACTAGTTGTGAAATAAGTGAAACACGTCTATAAAAAAGCCATTCTAACAACACACTACTAGAAGTTGTCCAAGCACAATGTCGCCACATCACGAGCAACGTTCGTTTACATTTTACAACCGCAAATTAGATCCTGGGGAAGGGAGTAGGATGAGCATCCTACACCTTCCCCTAAGCGACGTCGTTTCATTAGTTTTAGGGGAGTCAAAATTTTGGTTGGCTTTTGGCGGTATTTTTGAAAGTGGGCCAGCTCCTTCATTTCAAGCTTTTGTACTTTGTTGCTTACATCACTCACTCATTCACTCTCTTTCTCTCTCATTTATTTTTCAAGAACCATTTCAATTCTCTCTCTCATTTATTTTGTTCTTCATTTATTTCTCCCTGATTTTCATTCATTTCTACCATAAATTCCCAAAAGTTGATATTTGGTTTTATTTTCTGTTTTGCATTTTTAAAACTTTGCATGTTTCATGTTACTCAATTTGTAAAATGGATGATATAAGTGGAAATGATGGAATTTCAATTGATAATGTTATTTCATCTAATGAAATGGGAGATTTAGGTGATGGAGGAGAAAGAGAAGAAGATGAATTACCAGGAAATTCTGGTATTTATTTGTTGAAGCAATTTTTTTAATGTACAAATGCTGATGCATATGGTTTGTTGTACAATAATATACGAGTGTACATTTTGTATTTTTCAGTGATCAAAGTAATGACCATCAGTTTACATTGTGATTTATCCTTATTGCGTTGGTTGTGGTACCTTTTTTTATTACTAGCTCCACCTGCAGTTGCAGTTGCATGTACATGCACGTACCTTGCATGTACACTTTGTTGACATTCATGTACATTAACTGGTTTATAATCATTTTTGTTATGTGTTGACCTTTTGTTTAAATACCCATATTGAGTTTTTTTTATTTGTGTCTATAGAATATGTTGAGTCTGAGACATCTGAATTGATACTCAAAGAGGTTGCTAATGACGAAGAAGCTTACAAATTATACAATGAATATGCCTTTAAATGTGGATTTGAGATTCGCAAGGCCAAGGTTTGTTGGAGATATGATACAAAGACCATTAGACAACGATCTTTAGTTTGTAGTCGTGAAGGTGTGAAGGACACAAAAAGTGGTCTGCCTAAGGTATGTTTTTTGTTGTGTTTTGTTTAATGTAGGTTATGGTTATAATGGTTGTGAAAATGATCACCCATGGTTAGCATATGTTCATTGGTTATGAGAATATGTACATTGTAGTATAGTATATATTTTTTTTTTTTGAATTAGTATATGTAAGTTTACATGTTATTGGGCATTTTTCATGTAATGTAAATTAGTAAACATGATATAGTTATTTTTATATAGTGTAGTTTATGAGGGTTTTATATATTGTTTTTGCACCACATTATCCTTGTAAGTTAGTTATTTGTTTTTATATTAATGTATGTGGTTTAAATGTAAAATGGGTTTTTCATATGGTATAATTTTTATATTATTGTTTGGATACTTTATAAATTAGTAAACATGAGATAGTTATTTTATTTGTCGTAAATTATGGGGTTTTAAATATTTTGGGTAAAGATGTACATTGGCATAATTTTTTATATTATTATGTTGGACATGTTGATGATCATTAATTCACACATGTTGTTCACTGGAGTATACTTTATGTTCTTTTTGGCACAAGCATATACTAAGCTTGATCAACGTTGTGGATGTAAAGCATATACTCAATTTGATATTTCCAAAGAGTCTGGGGTCTTTATTGTTACTAAGCACCACATGATTCACAATCACCCCATGGTGCCACTGAAACAAAGACATTTAATAAGATCTCCTAGGAAAGTTATTGTCGAACAGTTGCACATGATTAATAATTGGAGAAGTTGTGGGGTTGGGTTGTTGAAGCTGTGCGCGTATTGAGGAAGGAAGCGGGTGGATCTACTAATCTTGGATTCACGAACAGGGATGCATATGATGCAGTGGCTGCTCAAAGAAAAAAAGAACTTGATGGTTGTGATAATAACCAACTGATTAAGTACTTTACACAAAGAGAAGCAGACGAAAGTGATTTTTATTACGATCTTCAACTAGATGCTGGAGGGCACTTAATCAGTTTTTTTTTTTTGGAGAGATGGAAGAATGAAAAAGGATTATGAAGTGTTTGGGGATTTAGTTGTTCATGATACGACATACCGCACCAGCAAGTATGGGATGATTTGTGGCCCCTTTGTTGGGATGAACCATCACCAAAGGAATGTGATGTTTGGAGTTGGTTTCCTATTAAACGAGGATACCGATTCTTTTGTGTGGTTGTTTGAATATTTTTTGAAAAGTATGGGAGGTAGGTCACCCATAACCATTATGACAGACCAAGATGCCGTCATGGTCAAGGCTATAAGCACTGTTTTTCCCAATGTTATACGTCGTTTGTGTATATGGCACATAGGGAAAAATTCCATTAACAATATAAAAGGGTTGAGGCGAATGGCTGGATTTGTGGATCTATTCAATTATGTTCTAAAATAATGTGAGATCGAGAGTGAGTTTAAGCACTACTGGAAAAGGTAAAGGATGGATTCTTTTACAATAAATTACTGAGTCATAATATTTTTTGTTATATTGTTCATTGTTTTCGGTAATATGATCACCGCATGATGGAGGTTTGTTCAATGTAGGGTGTCTTGATCAATGCAATCTTGTTGTTTACATGTACATTAGAAGGATGTGATTTTTATCTCAGTAAATGTCATGATTTTTGATATTTGTTAATATAATGATTGAAAATGTTTGTATGTACATTAGATAAGGTTGTTGACAAAATTATTTTCACTGTTAAAATTAACTTGTTCACTGGTTTAAGGCAAATGATCATTGTGTATCTAGAAAATGTGCATTGTTTTATATATGTATGATTTTTCTTGTAAATTGGTGAGTCATAACGTGTCATGTTATATTGTTCATTGTAGTCAGTAATATGATCACTGCAGTATGAAGGTTTGTTCAGTGTAGGGTCACTGTAATCTTTCATGCTTTGTACATATACATGTACATTAGAAGGAGGTGATTTTTATCTCGTTAAATGTCATGATTTTTGATATTGTTAATATAATCACTGGAAATATTTTTTTGTACATTAGAATGTGGTTGTTGACAAATTTATGTTCACAGGTTTAAGGCAAATGATCATTATGTATCTAACAAATGTTCAATGTCTTCGATATGCAGTATGATTATCAAGTACAATTGTGATGCATGTCCTTGGTTGATTAGGTTGTACAAGTTAAGGAAGATGTGGTGTCTAGTTTACTCCAAGGATTACTTCTTTGGGGGTCCTATCTTCTCAAAAAAGATAGACCACCAACCATTCTTTGAGTCAAAGGCTTCATAGCATGCAAGGTTTGTGCGATTCTACAATGTTTTTATAGATGTTGTTGAGGAGTTGAGGGATAGGAGAATGGTGAAGATTACTATGCACTAAATAGCAACAAACATTTAGCATTTGTAGATGTTAAGTTACTCAATGAGGAAAAAAAAGTTATACACTATGGCTGTCTATTTAACATTTGAGAAAATTTTCATAAGAGGCGCATCGTTTTGCCATAAACTACCCAAGTATGACCCTCCGTTCTTTGATTATCATGTGGGGCATACCGAGAAAGAATATCTAATGCATTTTGTTAAATTTGACCAGTAAAATTTGACAATTGATTGCACATGTAAGTATTTCACTGAAATGAGTCTCTTATGTTCTCATTTTTTGAGGATTTTTCACATACGTAATGTGGAAAAAAATCCCCCAGAGATACATATTGGGTAGATGGGCAAAACATGCTATGTGCACAAGAGTGAACGATGATGCTGACAAGGGTGTAAATATTCTCCAAGCGTCGGTTTGGCGTGTTCAAACTACAAGGGATGCTTTAATTTTTCAATAATAAATTCAAGCCAACATGACATAGCTGCTAGAAAGCTTGTGGAGAATGCTTTTAGTGATTTGAAGATAAAGGTTGAGTCCCTTATTGGGAAGGTTGATGAATCAATCACGATAGATTATAATACCCCATATTTTTAGTATTTATTTAAATAATTAAATATTTATTTTTCAAAATAACTATTTTAAGCAAAGGGTATTTTAGTATTTTTATTGGTTTTAAATTATTTTGACGGGAATATGGCGCCAAAATTGGATTTGTTAAGCTTTTGGTATTAAATCCTAGTCAAAAAAATTCAGAAAACCAAAAAAAAAAAAAAAAATTTTTAGGGGCCATATGTTCTTACGGGATTTATGGTGATTGGAGGGAGTTTTGTTTTCCTATAACTTTCAAATTTATGATGGAGGTTACAAATCTTGGTTTAATCTCCTAATTTATGGTGAAGATTACAAACTATTTAATTTTTGAAATTAAGTACTACCTATTCTACTCCTACAAATACCCCATACCTTAAGCCATCTTTTCCACAAAAAAACTCTGAAGAATCCATAATCTCTTACTTCAAAGTTCTTCTTTTTCTTCCTATCTATTCTAGTTTTATATTTCTTATTTAAGTTTCAATTTTCTTTGGTTTAAGAAAAATATTTTCATAGTTTTTACTAAAAATTATTATGATCATGATAGGTCATTCATGTTTAAATTCATGATTAAGTTCATGTGGTAAATTGCTTATTAGTTGGTTATGAGAAAGCTCAAGTATAAGAATAAGTGAAGATACTAGTATACTTTTGTGCAAGATCAAGGTACGTTATGTAGCTAAATCTTTTGAAATATAATTTTATGTGATAAATTTTTTATTGATTTAATGGTTGGATTGGTTTAGAAATTTGGTTTGAAATGGTTACAATATTTTATTATTCACTCTTGGAAGTGAAAAGAAGGAATGATTTTATCAATCATTTTTATATAGAAGTTTTGTTATCCTTTTTGGAAAATTAAATTACTTTTACAAGCAAAGGTTGATTGGTTTTTATGAACTTGAATGTTCAAAAAGTTATTTATGAGAAAGGAGGTTTATTCATGACTTACAAGTCATATTATTATTATTTCCGCTTGATTAATATCAAGAGATTCAAAGTCCACTTGTTGGCAATTATAGTTACCCCTTGATATAACTCCGTGATGGGATGACTAGCTTGGGTGGTGTGCACATTTAGCAAAATATAGAAGGGGTGATAAGAAGAGGAATTGTTTTCAGGATTATTTTTAATCCAAGTTGTTTAGAAAGAGTTTGTTCTTAAAAGGTTATTCTTGAATTATCATTCAAGTATTTGGAAAGAGTTTGTTCTTAAAAGGTTATTTTTGAATTATTATTCAAGTGTTTGAAAAGAGTTTGTTCTTAAAAGGTTATTCTTGAATTATTATTCAAGTGTTTGGAAAGAGTTTATTCTTGAAATGTTGTTCTTGAATTATTATTAAGTGTTTGAAAATAGTTTATTCTTAGAGAATTATTCTTGAATTATTGGTGATAGAGTTTTCGAAATGAAAACTTGTTACGAACTAACAAATGTGTTACTTATCTAGTACATTTAGTACTCAGTTTTATACTGACGCGTATTTCCTTTTTCCTATTTGGCTTTGCCCTATTTACCTTTTTGGTAAGCAGATTTGCAGGTGAATTTTGGATGTGCATGGGAGCATACTAGGAAGGGGATCTTCACCTAGATTATAGTGTTTCATTAATTTTGAGTATTGAGACAATATTTACTTTTATTAATAAAGAAGTATTATTATTTTTGGTTAAAAGTCTTTCGATGCAAGTTATTTTGTTAGTTAGTAGTTGGTCGCCGAAAGCGTGTTAGTCACGTGGCGGTAATACTCCTAAATTACTCAAATATTATTTACTAAATTATTTATTTAAATGTGAGTAATTTGGGGGTGTTACATAGATGCTGTGAAAAAATTGTTATATCGCATGTTGTCAAAGAGCCACCTAAAAAGAGGAAGAAAGGAACTAGAGATGTAAGGTTGAAAAACATTGTGAAAAAGCAGGTGAACAGGCTGAAAGATTGGAAAAAAACTGGTGAGAAAGCTGCAATTAGGAAGAAGGCAAAAGCGCAAAAATTTGTCCAGGTACCCTTTGTACATTGCAATTTCCAGAATGTTCATCTCTTAAGTTTACATGGTCAGTCACTAGTTATGTGGATAATAGGATACCACGATGGCATATTCTATGTGTACAATATTAGTGTATTAATGTACACTGATATTATATATGTGTACAATAGTCTATTTGTGTAAGATTGTTTCTGGTGTGATGTACAATACTTATGGTTCTATGTACTTTATCATTGTGTCAGTTGTACAATATTAATCTATCACGTTTAAATGGCCAGTAATTGTTTATGTTGATAATAGGATACTATGATGCCATATGTGTACAACATCATTGTACAAATGTACCCTGATATTATGATGTTGTATAATAGCCCAATTGTGTATGATTGCTTCTGGCACGATGTATGAACAATGTGTATGGTGCTATGTAATGTGTGTTTGGTAAGGTTGTACAATAACTATATGGTGAATATTCATTGTATTTAAATGATTAATTGGTCTTTTTGTATTTTAGTCAACTAACTTTGTCTTATACAGGAATACATTGATATCCCTAAAGAAAGTACTGCAGCTCACTCAATATACAACAAGTCTCTTCTTGATGTCTATGGCCCCGATGAATATTTTCCTACTAACCACATCCCCGAGGAAAGTAGCAAAGTTGAGCAACCGCATCATAAAGCCGCGCGCTTTGGATGTCTACCATGAATATTCTGAGAAGCTTTTTGAGAATGGAGACGTGATCTCTGGATGTCTAACATAAATATGTTGAAGAGCTTTTTGGAAAATGAAACGTAGTCCACCATCAATGAGTTGTTGATACACTGTGTTTTTTGGGGTTGAAGCGTTTTTGTAATTCATGTAGCTCTTTCATGTTGTACTTGGTCTAATACACCAAAAAATTGCTTGTTATTAATTGAAGGTGATGTTAAGTTATACAATGTTTACAATTTGTCTAAATATTAACTGTAGTTAGTGAACAACAGTATAAAGTCAGTGAACATGAAAGTAATGATAATGTACAATTTAAAAATACGGTTTTTCACCAAATATCCCTGACAAAAAAATTTATTCACCAAATACCCCAATTTTTTTCAAAATTCACCATATACCCCTGGCTTTTAACAAAATTCACCAGATACCCCTGACATTTTGAAAAGAACCCAAAATAGCCTTTTTGGTTAACAGACGTTAGTACTCCGTTAGTGGTAAGTATATATTCACCATATACCCCTAAGTAAAATAGTTATGCACTAGATACCCTTATTTTTGAATGACTTGTAACGGCTATTTTTCCAGTTTAAAAAACTAGCCGTTAGTTTTATGTTGCCTATATAAATACATGGATCCAATACCCTTTTCCTCACCTATTTGTTATTGCAATTGTAAGGAGATTTGCCATGAGTTACTCAAATAGTTCATCCACACAATCTTCATACATAAGAGTACCTAACTCCTACTGTACTTGTAGAAAAAAATTTGCAATACGAAGCTCTGAAACCACAACAAATCCTCAGCGACTGTATTACAAGTGTGATACATGCAACAATTTTAGATGGTGCAAAGGAAGTGTGGAGCACAATCTGAGCAACCAACATGAATCTCCACTGTGCAGAGAAGAAGGAGACAGTTCAGAGAAGAAGAAGATGAAGGAAGAGCTTAAGCACTTGAAGAAAAAACTGAAGCAACAACAACAACTAGTAAATACAACAATAAAAGTAGGAGTAGTCATGTTTGTAGTTGTAATAATTGTAATATTTAAGTCAAATATTGTAATTGGTGGAAAAGACCAAATGTAATATTGTTTACCACAAATTATCATGTGTTAACTGCTGTACCATCAACTAAAAACCCAATGTAGCAAAAAATCACCATTTGAAGCACATTTTAATGTAGCATCAACAAAATGATAGGCCCTACATAATCACAAAAAATAAAATAATCTAAGCCATCCTAAAACAGTTCATGCTTTCTTGTTCTTGCTCTATGTCTTCTTAGCTTTAGGTTGGTTGGTTGAGGCACTGTTAGCATCTGTTTCTTTCCTTTTTCTCCCTCTCTTCTCAGTCCCTGTTGCAACTGATGTAGACCCTTTCTCCTTCCTGGTGTGAGCAGTTGGTCCACCTCCACAGGTCCTTGCATTGTGGCCCACTTCTTTACATTTGCTGCACTTAATAGTGATGTGCCTTTTGCCCTTCCTGGCTTCATTTGGACCTCTCGTCCTCTGCTTTTGGGGTCTCCCAGCACCTCTCTTAACATCAGGGGAAGAAATGAGGGGTAGGCCATGGTCAGGCCAGTGAGATGGATCAGCCATGCTGGGGTGAATGTGCTCCCCAAAGGTTGCCTTGTAAGCTACCCCCTTAAAATAAGGAGATACAAAATTAGCAGCCTCCAATCTCTCATCAAAAATTACTCTTAGTGCATGTTTGCAAGGTATACCACAACCTTGCCATTTTCCATATACACACCTACCATCAACTAACCTAATGGGGAAACTCACATCACAACAAGAATGTCAGCGTTTAGCGTCCGCAAAAATCAGACGCTAAAAACACGGAATCGGACGCTAAATATATTAGCGTCCGCCAACGGACGCTAAAAGGCTGATGCAAAACCGTTGGTCGCTAATTATCCAAATAGCGTCCGCCAAGCGGACGCTAAAAAATTAGCGTCTGATATTTCAAATTTAGCGACCGTCAACTTCGCGGTCACTAAATAGCGACCGTCTACTACAATTAGCGACCGCCTAGGCGGTCGCTAATTAGCAACCGTCCACAAGCAGTCGCTAATTAGCGACTGCCTAGGCGGTCGCTAATTGTAGTAGACGGTCCTTAGTGACCGCAAAGTTGACGGTCGCTAATTAGGGACCGTTTTCTCAGACGCTAGTTTTGAAAACAGTCGTAAATTTTTGGTACGCATTTGCACTATTTTTTTTTTTTTTTTTTGCTTTTGGTTAACTAATATTAATTGTAATAGCTTTTCACTTTTAATTAATTGATATTAAATGTAATAAGATATGAAATGATGCAAATACCATCTTTTATTAAGGCAAACAAATTAATCAATTCAATTATTATTGATAATAAATTTAGATACAAGTGAAAAAATAATTCTATAACTAAATTCTAGTATACTTAGAACAAAATCTAATACAAATCTCATATAATTACATGTACACTTTAAACTCCACAACAAAAATCTAGAACCGAAACGGACTTCAAATATGGTATCAGGATCGAAACCAACTTCAAATCTGGAACTCAAACGCAAATCTCATAACCCTGCAAATTAACAAAAACAAAGAAATTAATGAAATTAACCAGAAAAAAAAACAATTATTAACAAGAATTATTAACATGAATTAAATGAATGACTTGTCTCATAAGATAATTGGCAACATGTCGCTTTCCATGAGCCACTTCTCTATCGCCTTCTGGTCGTATGTGTACCCGTCAGCTGCCACATATGGGTCCTCCATGAAATCTTCTTGTAGGAATCAAGTGAAATCACAAGGATTACTTGTATGTTTTCAATCATCTTTATGAAATAGGATCTTGATGGAATCACAAAGTTCAAAGATTGTTTGTGGAGAGTTATGTTAATTTACTTCATCTTATATTTGCTAATGAAAATTTCCTTTCATGTGCTAAACAACGTTAGTCCAAAATAAAAATCTTACTTTTATTCCGACGAACATATGCAGTCTTTTTTAAATTTTTCCTTGAAATATTTAACTTTCCTGAATTTACCAAGTTGCTTGTTCATTTACCATGAAACCAAGGATTATCCATCAAGTAACAATTATAGAGTCTTAACTCACTCCAAAAAATGGTATAATTGAAGTTACCTTTCAATATAAACCACTCTATACAACTTTCATACTGGGGAGTTAAGCAGTGGTAATAACAAAGTTAAATGCAAAAGATCATAAATGAAAAGATAGAGTTAAATCCAGGACATGGAACGCTGCTCATTATGTTATGAAAATGACTTGCTAATAGCAACTGAAGACAACTTAATATATATGGTCACTGGACAAACAGATACTTGTTCACTGGACAAACAGTACAAAACCGCTAATAACAATGAAAAAACTTAGTCACTGGACAAGTATTCCATTGTAGCTAATAATAACTTAATAATCTCCAGTCACCAGACAAGCATTCCAGCATAGCTAATAACAACTGAATATAACTTAATATACTTTAGTCACTGAACAAGCACTACAACATAGCTAATAACAACTTCTTAATATACTTAGTCACTGCACAAGCAGTCTAATGATAGATAATAGATTATGGACCAAAACGACTTAATTTAATGACTTTGGAGATGCTGTCAAAAATAACAGCACTATCTAGTAAGCAAGAAGATCGCGGTCATAAGCAAAATGTTGAAAGTACCAATTGATAACTTGTTCGTACAAGGGATGATCCAGAAGAAAACCATTGATAACTTGTTCGTACAAGGGATGTTAAACTTTGCCCTTTTTGGAGTGAATGAAGAGTAAACTTGCAATAATGGTAGCTAGAATCATCCCTAATTACTACTCATTGGGGGCTTATCCAAATTTTTGGTTTCCTTATGGCGTGTACAGTGGTCAAATAACTTTGTTTTCATAGGTAATTTAACTCAGTGTAGTTACAATAAACTGCAATTGCTGCTTCATGTACAGTGGTCAAATAAATTTTGTCAAAGGTTCAACACCAATAAGACCATTGCAGAAACGGAAGAAAGATGGAAGTATATGTTTCAATGACGACAACATGAAAGCTTTTAGCACCAATACTAAGTATACTAGCAGTTCTACTCAATAAAATCACATACCACCATATAGCAACAAGAAACTCTTCCAAAAGAAACAATTGTCACACCATCAACACACTCCAAGGCAAGGTTAGTGAGGGGGAAAATATGGTCAACCTCACTCCCAAATTGCAGTTATTGCACCAAGGCTATATCAGTTATTCTATCATAAGCAAAACATAAAAGTTCACCTGTTCAAAGGGTGAAAACTTCACCTAAAAAGCCATACTTCAAATGAGAGGAATCAATTCCCACATCATATTAATCATGAAAACTAATATAGGAGGTTACTAAACTATCAGTATTAGGAAAGAAACTAGAGTTTATGTTCCCCTACTCCCACCTAGAGTCTGCACTAACTTAATCAGACTTTCCAAGTGTGAGACTCCTATACAGTGTCAAAGTCCGACACGAACATGTCTACTTTCACCAAGGCTTTCTACTAATTTTCTATGATCACACCTAAATCTAACACTGGTACCGCAACATAGACAAAAGATCAGAGCAACAATAGTCAGAGTAATGAACTATTCCTCCACCTAACAGCCACCTCCTCCCATCAATCAAATTACTTCATTCATCCCATTCAAACACAGCTCGTCGATAACGATTCTCTTACATCACATTCAAAAATGCACAATTAAATACTAATCAAAACCACAGTAAAGATCAATAACTCACCATATAAAATTCCCAGCATAAGCCCACAAATCACTGCAGTTACCGACACCCACAACACCGCGCTTTTAACCCGCTTTCCAACACTCCTACACCACAAAAGAAAAACACACATTATAACTCAGAAAACACCTGTAAAAACCACTACAACCCCACGAACAAACCCACCCAAACCAAAACAACAGATCCAAAAACGCAAACCAAAACAACAGCGAAAATGAACATCCAAAAACGAAGATCCAAAAACAAAAATTCAAAATAAAAATTTTAAACGCGATAATTCAAAAACAGAAAATTTAAAACCAAAAATGAAAATTCAAAAAAAGAAAATTAAGAAACTGAAAATTTAAAAAGCGAAAATAAAAAAATTGAAAATTGAAAAACGGAAATCCAAAAACGAAAATTCAGAAACGAAAATTGAAAATCCAAAAACTGAAAATGAAAATTCAAACGACAATTAAAAAAAAAATATATATACCTGATAAAGAAGCGGCGGTGATGTTTGAAGACGGCGATGATGTTTGAAGACGGCGATGATGCTCAGAGACAGAAGCGACGACGATGATACCAGATCTAAACGAGAGAATTTGAGGTGAGATGAAGAGTTAGACAGAGGAAAGGATTTAGGTGAGAGAGAGTTGAGTGAGAGAGAGAATTGAGAGAGAGGATTTAATTTCTTATCTAGGGTTATGGACAAGTGGACGGTTTGGTCGATTGTTTTGGTGAGGCAAATAAATTAGCGTCTGCTACACGGACGCTAATTTACTTAACGGACGCTAATTAGTGTCCGTTTTTTTACACGGACGCTAATTAGCGTCTGTTTACAACAACGGACGCTAAAAAACAAGAAAGCAGACGCTAATCTGCGTCTGTCATATATCAGACGCTAATTTTCAATTTACCGTCCACTTATTTTGTCGGACGCTAAATTCAGACGCTAAAAAGGCGTATTCTTGTTGTGCATTCCCATCTCTAACCTCAAATTCACCCCCCCAACATGAAGTAGCATATCAAAACCTTGATTCATCACTCCTAGTTTATAGGACCTTCTTTGCATAATTAGTGAGCATGTTAACATCCATGTCAACTGCCTTATCAAACCTTGGTCCAATTCTCTTCATGGACCAGTTTCTTATTGCTGCACAAAGAAGGAAACATGTTAACATCTAACCAATTGAAGCAAGCACAAAGAAGGAATAATTTAGTTTACTTACCCTCAAGCAAAGTGAAAACAGGAAGGTCCCTGTATGGTTTTGTGCAGGCATTGAAGCTCTCCACAAAGTTTGTTGTGTTATGATCACAACAAACTAGTGGATCAAAGACATGCCTGGACCATTATGCATGAGTCCAAATAAGTCACTGCCTCAGGGTTGTATGCATGAGATTATCTTCTAACCTCCCACAAGTTTTGTGTTCTCCCTTTAAAGTCTTAATAGCCCAACTAACCTTATCTGCTAACCTTACAGCATGTATCCTCCACTCACACCCCTCAATTACACAGCAGGCTGTAAACCTCAAACTGTCAGCTTTCTCAATAGTTATGGCAAACCCCTCTTGTATACAAAAGTTCCTAAGGACATCCATGAACTCCTCTTTGCTGGTAAAAATCAATCAAGGCTCTAATCTCATAGATCCATATGGAACTTGATTCCATATTTTCCCATTTTTGTAGATCTTATCCTTCTTAGAACTTCCATCTAACATCTAAGCAATCCTCAAACCCAGGCTGATAAAGCTCATCAGCATATGACTCACTCTCACTTTCATCATCCTCAAAATCATTATCTGATTCACTCCATTCCTCATCCTCTCTTCCCTCATCAGCAGTATAAGAGGCAGTGTTACCCCTTGACCTGCTGCTGCTCATACCCCTATAATATGTGCCCATCTCTTTAGGCACATATGTCCCTAATTTTTTTTGTTGTGCTCTTAGGAACTTTAAACCCAACTGGTCTTGTTCTTGGTGGTCTTAGAGGTTTGGTTGTAGTGGAAGTTTGGGTTGGTTTCATAGGGGTTGGTGTGGATTCCCTTGGTTGATCAGTGGGTGGTGTGGGTTCCCTTAGTGTGGCAGTTGTTGGTGTGGGTTCTCTTGGTGATGCAGTGGATGTGGGGGTGGTGAGGCAGGGGATGTAGGTGGTGGTGAGGCAGTGTATGTAGGTGGTGGTGAAGCAGGGGATGTAGGTGGTGGTGAAGGATCCCTCACAGCTGAGGGAGGGGATGCAGGTGGTGGTGAAGGGTCCTTCACAGGTGAGGGGGGGGATGTGGATGTGGAGTAGTGTCCCTACATGGTGAGGCAGGGGGTGTTTATTGTTGGGTAGGGGGGATTAGGTTGGGAATCTCCAGGGATAACCTCTTCTTGTGATTGATACACCCTCATGTACTCACAAATTGTAATGTCATCCACTGAGAGTACAAGTACCTCAACTGAAACTAGGTACCTCCTAGCCTCCTCAGCTTCCCTCTCCTCTTCTTCCTCTTTCCTCAGTCTCTCCTCTTCCTCTTTCTGTCTCCTTTCTTCTTCTTCCCTCTCTTTCCTCAGTATCTCTTGTATCCTCTTAATGTTTTCAACCTTCTCTCTCTCAGCCTCATCCCTTAGATGTACATATGCCCTAAACACTTTTCCTGGGTTGTCTGTTTCCTCAACCCACATCTCTATGGTGTCAGTTCCCCTCCCAAAACTCCACACCTTCCCTAAATCAGCATCAGTACTAATTTCCATCTTCCAATTAGTTCTAGGGTTATGCACCAATATTCTAAAGGCTTTGGGGAGATACACATTATGTTTTTCAGATTCCACAAATAAGTCTTCATATAATCCCATTAAGTGGCACAATTCTGTGTCCTCCACCCTTACATCAAAATCATGCCCATTAAAATGGACAAGCAACCAAATTGAGGCCATCCTAAAATAAACAACAAACAACCAAAAGCAAGAAATTTCAAAAAACTAAGTACTTCAACTACCACATTGCACAAAAACAAGAAATTTCAAAATTTTCCCATGATAAAAAATACGTAATTCGTAAAATCAACCTTAAACCATGCAAATAACTAACCCAAACAGAACACAATTGCAGTTTAGAAAATTGTTTTTTGGCACATAAACACTAAATAAAGTTACTTACCTTCAAAGGGAGTAGAGATGATTTTGCGTTCCAACCCTCTTTGTGAAATTTCGAAATCGTCTTTTTTTAGTCCTTTGAAGAACACCCAGTTCGCGAATTGTGCAATCCTCTTTGTCTTCCAAAATCGCAGCTTTTTGTTAAGAAATCTTCAAATTTGCAGTTGATTTTTAGGGCTCCTTTGATGTTTGAAACCGCATGAACAACAGAGCAAGTTATGTCAGGTTATCAAAGCAACATAACCATAATGGCGCCAGAAAATAAGGGCAAACTTGTAAATATAGGCTAACGGAGCATTAACGTCCGTTAATACTAAGGGTATCTGGTGAATTTTGTTAAAAGTCAGGGGTATATGGTGAATTTTGAAAAAAACTGGGTATTTGGTGAAAAAAAATTTGAGAAATTTCCTCAGGTACCCCTGAGGTTTGGCGTAATTCCCAAATTACCCCCCTCATTTGGAGAATTCCTCAGATACCCCTGAGGTTTGTGTTTGGGCTCAAGATACCCTTACTATGGACGGAACCCTAACGCCGTTAGGTTTTCCCCCTCTCTCTCCCCAATTTTCTCTCTCCTCCCATTCCCCCACCCACTGTCAACACCCCTCCCCCAGCCGGCGGCTAACAGCCGGCGACCACCACCCACTCCGGCGCTGGAGACCCTACCCCTTCCCTTCGCCAGCCAGAACAGCAGCACCCCCGGCGACCCTACCCCTTCCCTTCGTCGGCCAGAACAGCAACACCCCTGGAGACCCTACCCTCTCCCTTTCCCCCACTCTCAACACCTCACCCTAGCCCTCCCTTCACCGGCCAGAATAGCAGCACCCCGACACGACACCACACCCTCCCTTTTTTCCCTCTATCGGAAGTGTCCCCCCTTCCCTGTCTTCCACCGTGAGTCGACCCCCTTCCCTTCCCCACCCAGATACGCCGCCCACAAACCCTTAAACCCGCCCTCGAAACCACCATAGGCTGTCATTCTACTGTTCTGGCCAGCGCCAACGCCGAGGGTGAGGGAATCGGGAATGGGGAATGGGGAAGGGAGGGGTAGGGTCGCCGGCGCCAGAGTAGGGGAGGGGGGTTTGGCAGTGGGTGGGAAAATGGGAGGAGAGAGAATATGGGGGAGAGAGAGGGGAAAAACCTAACGGCGTTAGGGTTCCGTCCATAGTGAGGGTATCTTGAGCCCAAACACAAACCTCAGGGGTATTTGAGGAATTCCCCAAATGTGGGGGGTAATTTGAGAATTACGCCAAACCTCAGGGGTACCTGAGGAAATTTCCCAAAATTTTTTTGTCAAGGGTATTTGGTGAAAAAAAGAGCATTGTATTTTGTATCTAATGTGATGCAAAAGTGTCCAAGTCACACACTTGAGTGTTCAAATCACCCAAAAAGTGGTTGTTATTATTTGAAGGTGATGTTAAGTTATACAATGTTTAGAATTTGACTTTATAATAACTGTAGTTAGTGAACAACGCCGCAAAGTCAGTGAACATGGAAGTAGTGATAATGTACAACTTAAAAATATTAGTAAAAAGCATTGTTCAAATCACACATTTGAGTGTATATATGTCAAATATTTTGCAAGATAGAGAATACAAGCATTGGTATGTTTTTGTTAACCCAAAAGTTAGTGGCTATACAAAAGTATTCTAGAAAGGGAATACAAGCATTGGTATGTTTTTGTTAACACAAAAGTATTTCTAGAATGGGAGGGACCATGTGTTGCATACATAGTATCAATGTAAATTGTTTTATAACCCAGTAGGAACACTGTCAAATTTTTTGCAAAAAGTACTTGAATGCATTTATGTGTCTTGGCATTTCCCTTTCGCCTGCCTTTTGGCTTTATCCGCAACCCAAGATGCACGGTTGTTGACTTTACTCATGAGAATGTCAATGCAGTACTGCATCCTAAGCTGTTTGATCCTATCAAACTGAGTACCAAATTTATTTTGCAGTGAAAAAGTTTGTTTTTATTAGAACTAGTGAATGAGATGATGTACATATAAACAAATGCAGTGGACACATAAATAACTATAATATACACAGTCACAAAGTGAGGGAATATTAGCATATATAGTAGTATATATTTGAGTGAACAACAATGGACATGTATAGCAAAGAATTAAACAATGACCATGATGAAAGAATTGCTTACATAATCAGCTTCCAGACCAGTTTCAAAGTTGGTTTCTGATTTAGCGTTGTATTTTTTCATATGTCGCATCGTAAAAATGCCATAATTCAAAGTGTTGTTAGTTCTCCATGGCATTTCTACTATGTGAGGCTTTAGAGGACTTGTTATCATGTCGAAGCCAAGGGATACCAAGAACCTACCATAACCAATTGTATGCACACAATCGATAGTTGAGAATATTGACAAAAAAATGAAATAGTACTTGAGAAAATCATTTGGTACTTACGATTTTAGCTGGATAGTCTTAATACTTGTCGTGAATAGAGACATTTTTTGGCAATATTCTGTTGTCAAGTATATCCAAAGTCATTTTGGAGAAGTTCAAGCAAAAGACAGAAAAGTGCCCTCCTGCGCACACAAGGAAGAAAACCTGCGACAACAGAATGTACAATCAATCAAACGCACTGAACAATCAATTAAATGATGATGTACATTAAACAATTGACATTATACAAACAGGGAAAAAACATGGCTCAAGGCAATGTACAACTGAACAATCACACTAAACATTTTAACCATTAAAATATACATTACAGTATTGACAGAGCTTACCAACTCAAACTGGTCTACATTTGCATTGTCATGTTCTCTGCACTCATTCGTGAGCCTCTCCACAAATTGTTCCATTCTTGAGTGCTATGTGAGTCTTGCATTCTTCCTCTCTTCTTCCTCTTGTTTAGGGGTGCTCGGGGGAGGGTTTGCGGCATTTGGGAACAATAAGTGCTTTAAAAAATCAGTAATATACACAATACAAGTATATAACAAAAGTAGAACAAAGTGAAAGAGATCTACATGTGCTATAGTTGAGAAGAAAAGTTGTTGCGTTGAGCGTGACATTTCGAGTTCCGTTGGTTAAGGATCCGGGCCCATGCATCAATGAAGCTGTTCCAAATCTCCACGTCGTCCCCCCAAAGAAAGGAAATGTGGTTTGTTGGGGAATGTTAAACCATCATCGTAGAGCAAGTCCCTGAGTTTGATTAAGAGTGAATCAATAATTTTGCCCAAGTAAATTATACCAAAATGAATAGTAATGGAACACATTTTTATAGCATCAGGGTACATCATAGATAAAACTGAGTTACATTTTTAACAACAACAAAGTACATGAATATATTAGTAGTGTACATTCATGCAGAGGCAAATTAGACCAAGTAGTTTATAGCTTACCCATTATCTCCAGCATCAAAGGCAAAGTCTGCCAAGTAGGTGTTGTCGATTTGTCGCTTGCCTCTTTTCTCTTCTATCAGATGGGATTACTTGACCAAATACGGCGATTTGAAAATTGCGATTTTGATGATTGTGCGACGTGGCCTACTTGTAGCAATTCCCTTGAATATTTCTTCTTTTCTGGATGATTCATTTTAAGCTTGTAAGATCGAAAAATCGAAAGTAATTTGGTATTGGACAATAGATATAAGGAAAAATGAGTTACATGTGACTGGGGGAATGATCATCTGACCCTGATTTGTCATCTCTTCCAAAAGAAATAGATCTAGTGTGAGTTATGATTCCACAAGGAATAAGTTATGATTCGACAAGGAAAAATGAAAATGAAATAAATGCATACCTCATTGAACTATTCAGAACCGACCCAGCTGTAAAATCTTCCATTTGCAGTGGCTCACCATTCAGAACACTATGGGTTTCAAAATTAAGAAAGACCAAAAAAAACCACACTAACACAATAAGGTTTAATTGCAGCAGTACATCAGTAACTAACACAATGAACAATAAGCAGAGTGCACTAATCAACCTTATTAAACCAATGAACATCAAGGAGAGTGCAATGTACAACACTAGAGAATCATATTTTGCAACAGACCAGGTGAGCTAGACAAGGTGATTACTAGAGCACATATAATTGATCACAATGATCATCAGTAACAAACACATTATAATAAGGAGAGTACATTGATCAAATAAGAACAGATCCATTGATCATATGAACCCTAGTGATCTACCACATTGAACCAATGAACATAAAGGGAAGTATAATGTACAATACCAGACAAGACAATCAAATGAGCTAGATACCTTTCATGTGATTGGATGAGAGGCTGTTGTGAAAAGACATCTACTTCAACGTTAAAACTAGGGTAAACTCAATTATAAATATATTAAAAATCGTTGTCATATGTCTATTAAGAAAACATTCACACAAAGGAAATATTCAGTCAACAAAGTAACTAGTTGGTGTTAGTAAATTAGTGAAATCCTGGGCGATTAGCCAATTGTACACTAGGAAATTAGTCTATATAGGGATTATCCCTTCGGCGGATCAGTGTTAGGCTTGCTGGACTGGAAGAGGTTATCAACATGTAGGTCTTTGTGATCTTTGAAAAAATCACCCAGCGACAAAGATGGAGAATCTGATGAAGACAGCTGATCTTATCGTGCCGATGGCCTGCCCACATTTAACTCCAAGTTCAAGGTGAAACTCGGGGCATCTATTCCACTGGTTGCTTGCTGCGGCTTGAGATGTGTTTGTATAGCTTGGTCCACCATTTCCCAAAGCTCCGAGGAGTGGAAAAATGCGTTGTCTTGACTTAAAAGAAAGTCTGGGTCTTGATCAGCGGCAGGGGTGGGAGTAGGCTTGAATGTTGGTTGCGCGGCATTCTCATAACGATTCCAAATGGCCTGAAGAATGGATGGCGCAAAGGCTCCGACCATGGGACCCAAATTGAGTTGTGGGCCCTGGTTGAGTAATGCCGCCAACTCGACAAGATTAGCCGTGAACTTGGAACAAACATTCATGAAGTTTGACTTCCAAGTCTGCAAAAAAAAGGAAAGGTTAAATACTGCGCATTTTTTATAAATATGTAACATATTATTTTATCCCAAAATAAAGTGCTCACCTCAAGGTCAGTGGGGGGTTGTTGTTGTTGATGCTCTGGAAGAGGTTGTTGTTGTTGTTGTTGCTGTAAAATAACCACAATGTACAACTAATAAGTAGACATTGTCAAACAATGAACAGACAATGTACAATAAAATGAAGACAGTGTACAATCAGGAATTACACATTCTACAATCAAATAGACAAAGGGAACCTCCATTGTACAACTTGACAAACATAGTGTACATTAAATATATTTGCTTTGTACAACCACGAGCATTACCTGTTGTTCTTGATCTTCTTGTTGTTGTTGCAAGTGTTGTTGCTGCAGCCAAGAAGTACAATATTGTAAGCACAATGTACATTAAAGGATGGCAACATATATAGTTAATAAAACAATGTACACAAGACTAAGATTGTTAAGACAGGTTAAAGTAATGACAATGTACAATTAAATACACACAAGGCAGCCATTGTACAACTTGATAACCTCCGTGTACATTCAGATAATCACAATGTATAACCAGCAGGTATAGATTGTACAAAGCAGAATAACAATAATGTTCAAATAGAGAAAATACATTATACATTATGTATATTTGATTTGTACAACCACAAGCCCTTACCTGTTGTTGTTGATCTTTTTGTTGTTGTCGGGGTTGTTGTTGTTGCAGATGTTGTTGCTGAAGCCCATAAGTACAATATTGTAAGCACAATGTACATTATGTATGGCAAAATATATAGTTAATTAAAATAACACAATATTAAGATATTTGAGAGAGGTTGTCTTACTTGTTGTTGTTGTTGATGTTGATGTTGATGTTGATGCACCCCGTGCAATGGAGTAGTGATCCTTGGCAGAATAGTCCCCATGCCAAATCTAGACTGGAATTCTAATTTAACCCTGCTCTTTACAAGTTGTCGTTTCCATATAGAGAGAAGCGGGAATTTACGGGGAGGCTTTAGGAGTTCCTTCTGTAGACGATCGAAATAGCATACCTAACAAATAGTAGAAGTATAAATCATTAAAACTGTACCAATTAAATGATCATTCAAATGTAAACCATTGTACAAAAATAATAATGGACCATGTCGATACATATTGAACACTATGAGATGATCATTCAGAAATATAGCATTGTACAACCCCATTAAATCAAGTACATACAGTAATGTAACAGTGATTTGTACCACATTAAATTAAGTGATCATTGACATATAAATCAATGTACATACAAGAAGGAAGAGGAACATGTGTGATGTATGTTAATTGAACATTCAGTAATATGAACATTGTACAACACCATAAATACCAGTGTACAATAATTATAAGGCAGTGAACAACCATAAAATCAAGTTGTAAACCATGGCCAAAATAGTGTTCATTGATTGATCATTCAGTAATATAATAGTGATTATTGAGTTAAAACCAGTGTACAACATTTACGAATTCAGTGAACTATTGATCATTCAACAACAAGAAATATCAATATAGTACTACGTGGCATTTGTGTACCTGTAAGAATGGCATAGGGCCAGAAAAGAACCTCCTTGGGTCTTGTTGCCAAGTACGAGCTGAATGAAGCAAAGACTCTGTGGTGTACTTGCACCAGTTGTAGTTTGGGATGTCGTTGACGTCCATGGAAGCTGTCAAGAAATGTGTGAGAGGCTGGGGGTTTTGGGTTGATTTAATGCAGCTGTTTACGGCCATGACTAGGAAGGTCCTCTTCCAGTTGTCCGTGACTGGCACTGCGGCATTGGCAAGGTGGGTCGATAGCGTAGAAAGGAATGGGGAACCCCTCTGGACGCCAATGTATGCCCTCCACCCTTCTAGCATCACTTGATATCCCGCATCACTCTCCTTGCTCTCATCAATCTCCAACCCTCCCAATGGGAGCCCATACACCAAATGGACATCCATCTCCCTGATGTCGATTTCCTTGCCTCGACGAAGCAAGAGGCAGCCACTACCCACACAATACTTGCTAAGGAGCTCAGCACAGAAGATGGGCTCATTCTTTGGCAAGTCTAATTCAAGGAGACCACCGAACCCCATATCAATGATTGCTTGCCTCTTTGCATGTTGATCACCAATAGCAGTCAGGAAGTTTTGGAATGGAATAGTGCTTTGTCTGACCTTGGCAGAGAGGGGCTCCTCATCATCAGAAATCTCTTGCACCTCATCAGTATTAGCAGATGTTGATTTTTTAATAGAGGGCTTCACCTCAACAGGTACTTCCCTACAATGTACATTTAAGCATATGCAATGAACATCCAAGCAACCACATTGTACACAGAGGCAAAGATATTAGTGAAGCTAATGTACATTTAGTCATACACATTGAACATTAACGCAACTGTAATGTACAAAAACAAGGTCGGCTCTATAAAATAACTTGAACATCCAGTCATAACAACATTGTACATTCAAGCTTAGTAATTGAACAATCTTGCTAGAACATTTGTACATTGAGTCATATCCAGTGAACATTCGATCAAACAACAATGTATATATTTTGAGTTATAACCAGTGAACAATATCAACTTCATAAAATACCTTGAACATTCAATCATAACAACATTGTACATTCAAGCATAGAAATTGAACACTCTTGCTATAACATTGTATATTGAGTCATAACCAGTGAATATTCAATAAAACAATATTGTACATTAAGTCTATCTAGTGAACATTCAATTAAACAATAATGTACATATTTTGAATCATAACCAGTGAACAATATCAGCTTCATAGAATACCTTGAACATTCAGTCATAACAACATTGTACATTCAAGCATAGTAATTGAACAATCTTGCTTGAACATTGTACATTTAGTCATAACCAGTGAACATTCAATCAAACAATAATGTACATATTATGAGTCGTTACCTAGGCAGAGTAGACTTCTTTTGTTTGAGGGTTGAACTCTCTATTGTAGCTTTGCCCTTGCTTTGGGCAATCTTGATTATCAGGGGCTGCTTTGGGGCCTTCCTCTTCCCAGCCTTTGTGGGAGTGGCTTCAAGTGGGGCCTTGTCATTGTCAGCCTTGGAAGTTGTAGAAAGGCCCTTGCCCTTGCCCTTATCAGCCTCTGCAATCTTTGTCCTCTTATTGGGTTGGGCCCTGTGAAAAGTAGGTACAAAATATTAGTTGGTAAAAGAACATAAACATATTCTCATTGAACATATAAATATTTGTATTGTACAAAGAACATACACTTGGGCACTTTTCCTAGCCTTGGCCTTGGACACCAGCAATGAAACTCTTCATGACAATATTTATGAACATAGTGTTAGATGCAATGATCATCTAATGATTTTTATTGTACATAAGAAAAATACTTACTCTTCAGACTTTGAAGTTGTTTTGGACTTACTTCTGGTGACTGGAATCCTTCATTATAGAACAGGGAACATTAATACAGTCATATTGTACAAAACAAAGGTTTCCATTGTACATCAACTTAACATAACATATCCCTTACTCTTTATCATTTTCTGGGAGTGCTTGTGTTTCAAAATCTTGAGTGGATGTTGCGCCTTTCTTTGTAGGGCCCTTTTTCTTCCCCCTTAGGTTGGTCACAATCCTGCATGATAGTATTTAATGAACGTATCATTAGATGCAATGAACATAAAAAAGATTTGTGATGTACACTTTGAATATACTAATGTGTGTATAGACAACGAACATATAAGTATATGCATTGTACATCATTAATACACACACTAATGTACACAGTAGGGAGACAGACTAATTACTTAAGAGTTGTTGTAGGTATTTGCTCAGAATTTTGAGGTGTTGATGATGTTTGCGAGATTGGTCTACTAGTTAGTGAATCACAAAGATGTTCAATGTTTGTAAGATACAATGAACAGAAGTATAATAACAATCTTACATCTCATGATAAAAGACAGAATTTTCAAGAAATTTCACCATGCATGAAGATTCAGATTGCTTGAGTCTATCAAAACCACCATAGTCAGAGAGATGTAATGTTACTGTGTAATGAAATGTATGGAAGGCGAAGGGTTTTTCTTGAGTTCTCAAGTTTTTTTTAATTAGGTTTTAATAATATTTTAGTCTTCTAAAACTAGTTGAGTGAGTCAAGCACAACGAGATTCAGAATATTTGTGTCGTTGTAAATAAAATTCAGAATATTATATCCCGCGAAAAAAATCCCGCTTTCATTTTGGTGACATTTTAGTTGCTTCTGCGATGAGAATTTTATAGCTACGATGAGATTTTAGCCAAACCGCAACTTATATTTAGCTATAGCGATCACATGTAAGACCTGATCGTTGATTCTTAACTTTTACAACGAGAAATCCGTCTGGTCGTAAATTTTGGTCGCCAATGCTTGTTTTTCTTGTAGTGTCAATATTTTTTGGACCTGCTTCAGCTTCAGTAACAGGGGGAATGTCATTGTACATCAAACATTCTACAATGAACAACTTGGCAACTACCAATATACAATGATCACTAAACAAAAAATGTACTCACTTGTCAGTTGAAGCATTAGTAGGATCCTTTTCAGTAGTAATGGGCCTATCATTGTACAAAAAACATTCCACAATGAACAACTTGTGGGACTGTCAGTGTCATTGTACATATATTGAATTTTAATGAACAACCATAGTCTATCATTTATACCTTTACCCACAGTAATCTACAATCAATTTTACTTAATGTACAACAATGTAAATAATAAGAAGTAACCACAGTTTGTTTGCATGTTCATGAAAATAACAACATAGTTCATACGTTCAATGAAAGTGTATTATTGTACAACAGAAAGACTAACAATGTAAGTCAATTGTTGATATCAAATTCCATCATGCAGCCCCATAAAATCGCCAATAACACACAATGAACAATAACAAACATCTAAAGTACAATCCTTGTAATATAGTGAACAATGTGTAAAGACAGATCTTCAAAGTAGAGGTTTAGATATTACCTTTTGTTGGATGTAGAGCATTTCTTCAGATTTTCCCCATTTGCTCTCAAAAGGGTGGCCAATGGTATTTCTTCACTTTGTGTTCTTGCAATCCAAAAAAAAAAAAACGAAATTTAGTAATTAGAGGACGAAATTTTAAAAACGAAATCATCAAACATGGAAAGAGGAGAAAATTACTCAATTGTTTGGTCACCCATGGTTAGTTCTGGAAATGGAGGATAGATTTGCAGCGGTGTTGGGCAAGGAAGTACAGTTTTTTTGGGTTGTCTTGGTTGCCTTGGTTGTCTTGATTTCCTTTCTGGAGGTGTTTTGGCCTTCTTAATATCGTCTCTAACGTCCATAAACGCAATAAATAGAGGCCAAAATTTTGAAATTAGGGATATTGAATGAACTATTTGCAAAATTTATGACTAATTTTTGGGATGGTGGAAGATAATTACAGTGGATTGGAAATATGGAGGTTATAGAGATTTTGAATTTTTTGGAGAGAGAAAATGTAAAGGGAAGTGAAATGATGGAAGCTGAGTGTGGGAAAGTCAGAAATGAGATGGTGGTTTTACCCACATTTAATGGTGAATAATAACGGTCAAATAAGTTACTGTTTACATTTTCCATCTGTACACTGGAAGTAAGTCAATGTTCATAAATCATAGATATCATCTCCATCTACAAAAATTATTCGGGTTCCATTTTCTCTCTCCTCCGCTCAGAAAAACATTCCAACACGCAAACACAAAACTATGAAGATTTTCCATATCCCCTGCTTAGACGACAATTACTCTTACTTGTAAACTACTTCTTCTTTTTCTTCAAATTAGGGTTTCATCAACATCATTTTCTCTTCTATTTTCTGTTCATATTGTTGAAAATTCTAACATCAAGCTCGAATTTTTTTTTTTTTTTTTTGGACAGGATAATCGATGATTCGACGAAAGAAGCTGCAGTTGTTGATCCAGTTGAGCCGGAGAAGGTTCTAGAAGTTGCTAAGCAAAATGGTGCAGATATCAAGCTTGTTCTCACTACGCATCATCACTGGTAATTTTATTTGTTTTATTTCTATTCAGCAATTTAGCTTCAATTAGGTTTACGTAAATTGTTAATTTGCTCCGATTTTACTTTTTTTTTTTAAAGTTATGTTATCGTGTAGTAATCATCTAAGTTTTATATGTGCGATCGCTTATTCCTTGATTATGAGGGAGAATTCAAAAGAAAAATCAGTTGTTTTGGAATGGGTTGAATTTGTGATCAGATGGAATGTGTAAGTTTTTATTGAAATTTTGACAAATGGAAGTTTAGTTCTGGAAGTAGTACTTTTTGAAGCCTCTTGGAAATTGATTGATTTACTTTAATTCATTTTTTGGATGAGGAAGAAGAAAACTCTACCAGCATTTCGCTCTCGGATACCCCAAATATAGTATGAGTACTGCCCAAGGTGTTAACAATACAGAACCTAGATGCATTTGCAGACTTGTAGTAATGGTTTCATGCCTATTGATTAGTGATGATGGGCTGATGTTAAAATTGTTGGTCTAAGTTAAGCTAGTTGGAGTTCGGAATCAGGATGTTGGGTTTTGGGATTACAATACTTTGTTAGCAGATTTAGGATTTTTTTTTTTACCCTTAAAAGATAAGTTTCTGATATGTTCAAGTGATTTTGGATAAGGATCATCCAAATTCAGTTCACAACTATGTGTAGTTTTTATAAGTTTGGATTAGTTCCAATAAGTTCAAGATTGTTCCAACTACTTTACATAAGTTGTTTAAGTTTAAACAAACGAAGCACTGATGCACCAATCAGTAACTCGGTGTAATTTTGTCACATATTCACATGTGACTGATTAGAGCTCTATTCTTTACATCCTATTTTGAATTTATAAATAATAACTTTAGATGGTTAAGTTTAGTGCAAATAAAATCAGATATATTTGGTTCAGGGACAACAAGGATACCTATGTTCAATTCACAACTACAATAAGTTCAGATAAGTTTAAAATAATTAATATGGTAGCCATAGATAACTAGAAGATTTGTGGTGGCTGCCAACACCATGGTGATGATATATTCATTGCCAAATCGTGTCACTATATAGGTACTTAATGCAGCCATTTCTCACACCAGTCAGCCGCATATTTCGCTTTGCCTATCTATGTAACCCCAATTGCTTCCTTTATCATTTGAACATTTTTGTGGAGTCAAAGCTGCTGGAATCTAGTGTGATTGTGGATTTCTGTTGTCTTTTTCTGACATAACGTTCATGGCTGATGGCTCTGCCTCCTGCAACAATTACCCTTCCTGCAGTCAGCACAATTCTGGCCTCATGCTTCTCTAAGAAGAGTTTGATGTATTGACCTTTGTTGAAGCATGGCTAGAGTTGTTATTGTCCGTACTACAAGGTGTATCTATGACTATGATTATACCTTATTGCATATCATATAGAGGCTACAGAATACACATGTATACTTTCATGAAGTGCTTTGAAAACTTATCTAACCAGATCTTTCAAGTTGTAAATTAATATATTTTTAAATAAATTGTTGATTAACTTTCGCAATGCTTGGCTAAGAAAGTCAAAACACAGATATTATAGTATTATGTGTTGACTACAGAAAAGTAGTTATTTAATCCTTCTATCAGCTTACTTGTTCTGCATTCCTTCTTTTGACCTCATAGTTGCTATGTCACCCGAAATGTCTATTTTTACACTGTTCTGTCGACATGACAAAAATATCCATACGCAATGCTTGTCATGGCAGTTGGACACTGCATGTGACTAATCATAAGTAAAGATGAATGGGTGAGAGGACAGACACGGCTTAGAAAAGTATAACCAACAGATAATTTTCATACACAATGGAGAGATGATCTTTTTCTCTCTCACTCTCTCTTTTAGCCAGCCTTTTAAGTTAAGAGTAAAACTATTAAGTTTTGGGCCAAAGTTAGTACTTTATAGATTGTTCAAAATTGTATTCAAGGAGCTAGAATGTTGAGTCATCAAACCGGTATTCAAATCAATAACATTTATTGCGAGTTGTGAGTCTTGAATTTTGGGTTGCAGTGAGTTGGACAAAGGGATATTTTAATAGGTATTCAACGCCCGAACTTGAGGTCAAGTGTCATGTTCTGCCATTTTGATGGCTAAAATGTGTAGGGCACTCTTGTTCATGTCAAAAGTGTAAGTCATGCGTGATAATTTGAGAGTGCATAGTGGCACCAAGTGGGTGAATAAGAGGAATGCTGGGACAGTTTTTTTTTTCCAGGACAGTTTGAGTTTGAATTTGTCAAAGTAATAATTAAAAAGGACATGCATTGGATTAGTTCTAGAGATATATACGAGGAATGTATATGAGTTCTGTGTGTACTATGCATTCCCCAGTAGTTTAGGAATAGAGCTTCCTTAAGAATGTCACCCGTTGTTCAATCAATTGGGACCTGTAATAATTTCTACCAAAAGAGGGCAAAGCATTTTGTACAATATTGCACCTCCATATTTTTTTAATTATTATCCTTTCCTTTTTTGGCCATTTTTATTTAATTGTTACAAACTTGCACTTTCACTTTTCCCTTATACAATAACCTATCACATCAACCTTTTACAATTTTCTACCTCATATACCCCACCACCCATTTTATTAGTCCACCTAAAACCTTCCCTATTTTCTCTCTCCTACATTATTTTAATACTTCTTTTACATTTTCCAAAATCACATATTCTTTTTTTGTACTTCTTCCTTATTTTTTGCACAATTTCCTTGGTTCTCCCCCAAAGTAAAATGTAAAAATATAATAAAAAACGGAGGGAGTATAGCCGTCCACTTCTTTTCACCCCAGGTATGGATGAGTTTACAAAAAATATAAAATCTAAGAGGATGCAGTTTGGTGTAAACTCTTTTGTCGAAGACATAGGTTTGGTGGATTTGATAAGAAGAAGCGTCATTGACAAGTTCAAACTATTTAGAGACTCCTTAGAGTTAAAAATATATTCATATAAGATTTTGTTAGATTTGTCTCGATATATACTTTCAGAATGTCAACATTTTATAATTTTATATGCAGGGAACTAGAGATATTAGTAGTTAAAGTAAAGCGTGTCCGGAGAAGTGTGTCAAGTATTTTAAAAAAGAGGAAGTATATCTCAAGATGAGTAGAGAAAACTCATCTGGAATGCAAGTTTGGGGAAGGGTGGGATGCCTTAGATGGAGCAGATGCTGTACTAACTTAAAACGTGTTTATGCTTATGCTCAATTATGTAATGATGAGATTGATAAGTATAGACCAACAATATATGGGCAAAATGATGAGTGCCTAGATATTTTTTTACCATTAGAAAACATGTTAAAAGTCAAAGGGATATTTCATTAGGTAGAGGGTCTTGTTCTTTTAGACTTATTTCCGATTCAGTTAATTTCAGTTCACTTCAGTTTCTCTTTGCAATTCAATTTCTTTCCCTTCAGTTTCTCTCAGTCTAGAAGAACGTGTAGGTCAACTATCCTTTACGGAGTAGAGTGTTGGCTAATTAAAATAGCTCAACTCATATGATTGGGTGGCGGAGATGAGGACACTTTCTTGGATAATGTATGCGTAAACATACAATTTACAAGAAAGGATAACAATAAAAATTAGGTAATAAGAGATGAGGTGAAAGTAATTTCTTTTTATTGTTGAAAAGATGCAAGCAGCGAAAAAGAGATTAGCATGGTCTGAACATGTTAATGAAAAATTGGATACCTTGGTTAGGAGGTTTGGTAAGATCCCCTCACTGGATTGCAAAAGGGAAGGGCTGTCTATAGAAAAATAAGATGAGATTGAAGTCAATATTTGGGCTTGCTGACTGAGGACATGGTTTGTTATTCAATTGCCTAAAATGATCAACTTTTGTAATCAAGTTCTGGTGCACGTGGTGATGTATATGCTTTTCATATACATGTATCAGGTTCCACATTCTGTAACAAGCTTTAGATATGAGAATTAAATAGTCAAGTTTATTGCATAGAAAATCTTTTGATGAACACATCTTAATATTCTTTTTCTCCGCTTCTCAACATCTCATCTTCCACGAGGAGAATATGAGGCTCATATCACTGTCCGGGCGATTAAGTGAATTTTAGATGCTTGTGATGCTTTTCAAAAGTTACCTTCCTGTTGAGAAGGCACCATACTAGTGTCTTTAACTGAAGACTGCGATGGTCACTGTTATATACTTATATGATGATAGTTTTACAAATCATTATATTTGGCACTGCCTCCAACATATGTTTGCTTTCAGGTCATTAAGATCTATCATTAAATACTCAGCGACTTCTATGTGCTATTAGTTATTGAACTTTTAAAAGATCCATATGGTAATGTTATGTGGACTGCTGCCTTAGTGTTGTGTTTATTAATTTCATATCACAATGTGCTGGATTGTTTTACTTGTGGGACATATCTATGAAGCTACACCACCATGCTTTGTTACTATCTATCTTTCCTGCTTGAGTGAAACTCTTGATTTTCAGGGATCATGCTGGTGGAAATGATAAAATGAAAGAGCTGGTTCCTGGAATCAAGGTTTTTGGTGGTTCAATTGATAATGTAAAAGGATGCACTGATAAATTGGACAATGGTGATAAGTTATCCTTGGGAGCTGAAGTCAACATCCTGTCACTTCATACACCTTGGTGAGTAAAAAGTTGATTTATTGAACATACACATTGAGACAAATCCAATTATATTTATACAATAACATATGTTCTTATACATTAGTAAAAAAATATGTCAAAGTCAATGTAGAACATTAATTGAGAACAGGGGAAGTATGAGCTATCAATTTATAGTAGTTTCAAGTACTGCAGGTATTAGAAACAGACGCTTATATATGGACAAGAGTATATGCCTTGAGTTACCTGTCATTCACTGATTTTTTATCAATATGGCTGTTTGTCATTAGGATAGATTCACAGGGGCCTAACTCGACTTTTATATGTTGATTAGGATGGGAGCACCCTTATTGAGAGAAGCCCATCCTTTCTAGCCGCCTTCTTTTCATCTACTTATATTTACTTTGGGATTGGGGAGGTATGCTTCATATGCAACTGAAAACACCTGTTAACTCAACTGAAGTAGGTCAGAAATTAGTTCATCTGACAGTTAAGTTTATTAGACCATTTGTCTTTGGAGCTTCAGAAAAGAAAATACCTCTATTTTTTCATGTCCTTGCTTCTATAATCTCATGTACTTCTCACTAATTATGGTCATCTTAAGGTTTCTAGAAGAGACTTTTCTGGAGTATTCATTCTTTTACAGCCGTGAATGAATTCTGCTTATTCTTTGTCTTGCTCAGCCACACCAAAGGCCATATAAGTTACTATGTAACTGGCAAGGAAGATGAGAGCCCTGCTGTTTTCACCGGAGATACTATGGTAAGGTTGTGGGAAGTAGGACATGAGGTCTCACTCTTGCTTATTATAGTTCTTGCTTGTTGTTCGTTTTAATTTCCGAATTATGAAGTATTTCAGATACATTTCTTGACAAGTAATTAGTAGTTGAATCACCTGTAAAAGATTCTAATCCTTTGAACAGGAGTAGTTATTCGTGAGTTATAATTCCATATATGATATATTATTAGAGCCACAAAAAGGCGAATTTATGTATCTCCATGTTTAGTGTCCTCTACATTAGTTGATGATCTTACATAAATTTTTATCTACAGTTTATTGCTGGTTGTGGCAAATTTTTTGAGGGTACGGCAGAGCAGATGTACCAGTCACTTTGCGTGACATTGGGTTCTTTGCCAAAGCCGACTAGAGTTTATTGCGGTCATGAGGTGAATGATTTTCCATCTTTCTCATTTGTAGCCTGAATTTATATGATTCTGGCTTATATTATACTTTTTTTTATATTCTGGATAGAAGCTTATATTATGGCTTTTGGTAAACCATAAGCATATTTAAACAGATAAAGAAACACAAACTGCATCTAGGCCTAGAACATTTGCTATTTTTATCAACCAACCTAGGATTTGTTTGCTTGCAGGTTGCTGCAGGCTAGGCTGCTTGAATGAATTAATACATTGTGGCGTATTTCTTTCTGACTATTATCACCAAAAGTCTTACATTTCCTCTAAATTTCCTGACCCCTAAGCGTTGGCAAGTGGATATATAAAGGATTGGCTCCCTTTTCCCAAGACTGAGTCTATTCAGAAAATCCTTTGTTGTGACAGAAGCAATTAATGAACAATTGACACAAGGATTTAATGTGGTTCACTAACAGATGTTAGCTATGTCCACACAGCAGGGAGAACTGACTTTATCAGGTTTAGGAGAGAGAGTACGTATTTCAGAATAATAGAGGCAGAAGTTAATTATAGGATATATATAGTACCCCTATAATAAATCTAAACAGAATGGGCTTAAACAGAATAAAAAACAGTAATGATATACTAAACTACATATACCGAAAAGTTTCAAGACCCCGTATTTGGTCAATCCTAGCGCCAGATAATTCAAGGCATATTTCAAAATCCTTAAAGTTGTACTTGTTGTAAGAATGACAAGGGAGAGCCTATTCTTTTCCTCCCTTTGTTATGGTCAACTCCTGTGGCTTTGAGACTTCAAGAGAATCGCTAAATTTCTTTGAAACTGAAGAGTTTGATTCTGCCGACTCTTCTTGAATAGCTTCTCCCGTCAAAATGTGAAAACACAACCTTAACCTGCACACTAACATGTATCCAGTTTCCTCTTATCTTGATATCTTTAGGCATCTGGGAATCATGTGTATGTGCAAATCAAGCAAATGGGATTTCTGGACTTCCTCATTCTTTTGTAGTTCCCGAAGGGGTGGGTAACATACACATTTGTGATTCTCAAATGTCTGATAAAGAATAAAATACTTTTTTTCAGTGAGGTGGTTGTAAATCTATGACATGATTGATACACAAGAAATCCTCTTCTTTAGGTGACAAAAATTACAGGTTTCTTCAGCTTATGATTTCCTTTTGAAGCTCTTTAATATTTTAGATGCCAGGACATCTCCTTTATATTGCTTCAAGATTTTGAGGAGACATCTTTCTGCTCTAATCAGACCTTGATGTGAATCTGATCAGCATGATATGTTGGTTTATTCCACTTCCGTTCCCACTTAATATCAAGTTTCCGGTCTACTTCCCCTTCACTGTCAATTTCAACCAAGCTATCTGCAGTTTACGACTTTATTTAAGAAACAAAAACTAGTATCAATCTCAAATTTATCATACTTTACATGTATTTGGGAAATTCTAGAGCAAAAAATGAATAGATTCTTTGCCAGATGTTTGACAACCTGGAGGTGAAACCTGCTGATATGGATCTTGTTGGATGGTAGGTTGTAAATGATTTATATGGTGGAATGTATTGATAGATCTTAGAAGGTGACTCCTAAGTTACATTATAATGGCAACAACACTAAAATCCTAGTTAACAACTGATTCGAACCTGCACAAAAGCTCAACCAAAGTTCAATAATCAATATGATAGAAAGTCCTCTCTAACCAAACAAGGCTTGGCCTAGTGGTAAAGGTTTCACCTCATGACTTCAAGATTCATGGGATCAAATCCCAGTAAGGGCTCTTTGTGGGTGAGGTTTCCCTTACTACCCCCCTCCCTCCAAGGAGTTTGACGAGCAAACCTGGCTAGTTATACTTGTGCGAGGTGTCAGTCCAGTAGGGTCCTTCATCTTACCAACTTGAAAAAAAAATGAATGATTTTATCTCATGAAATTTAACCAACAAGAGTTGGCTCAAGTGTAAGCATCTTGATGTCGCTTAAGGGAGGTCTCGAATTCGAGCCTCACCGTATGCAGAGTCTCTTGTTGGGAGACTCACCACCCAAAGCCAGGTGTGCAATCCGGCTCGGACTTGGATCTAGTTGGAGCAAAGCTCTGGTGAATCGGGTGGGCAACCAAAAAACAGAAAGTTCTCTCTAAAGAATATGACCGTTGGTCTACACTTAAAAGGAAAAAGAACTTGTTTCCTACTCACTACTCACTAGGAAAAGGAAACTATATCAAATTAGGGACCTAAATAAATAACTGAATAAAAAACACCTACTATTCAATTCATAACCTAATATAGCTCATAAATTAAATATGATAACTTCGGAGTCCCAAGGCCTCACAAGTCACAACTAATAAAAAAAACTTAAACTGAACACATTCAATACGTAAAACAGTATAAGAGCCATAGTAAAATCGCGTGGTTTCTAGGAAAAAAATAATGATAGTTATGAGAACATATTGACTCTTGATATATATCACATGTGGTAACAAGGAATATAATGGTCATAATTTCCAATAGGTTCAATTTACAACTACAACCAATAAGTTCAAATATGATAGGATAAATTGAGACAAGTCAAATTCAGTTGTATGGAACGCACTTAGTTGTTTAGAAAAGAAAGATACTTGTATTTTCCGTGTTTTTATGCTTAAAGAGAAAACTGTTACTCCTTTGTTCCTGTAAGTGCCATCAGACTAAACCAGGACATAAAATATGATCTACTCTGTGATAAGTGAGTGGTCTTGTAGTTCACTTTGCTCTTCTAATTGCAGTACACGGTGAAGAACCTTCAGTTTGCTTTGACGGTTGAATCTGAGAATGCAAAGATAGCGGAGAAACTGGCTTGGGCTCAGAGTCAGCGAAATGCTGGTTTGCCCACGATTCCATCAACCATTGCAGAGGAGCTAGAAACTAACCCGTTCATGCGGGTCGACACATCTGAGATTCAGGTATCTATGTTGCATGTTCGTTCCGTATTGTTGCTGTGATCTGTTTTTCCTAACTGAGGAGTCTCTTTCTTTGTCTCTTGTCGTATACTTGAGGGCCCAATGCATCAACTTCTGCTGCTTCCAAAAAAATATATTGTACTTTTGGCCTAATCTGAAGTTTTCTAGTGTCGAATCAAAGTTTTCTGAAGTGTAAAAGGATTTGACACAGTTATATGCGATATAGGTTTCATGTTTGAAAACCCCTGATATGAACTTGCTTCTAGTTCTGAAATTAATTTGATAGCTCTCATGTGAAACTTATCTAGACTCATTTGTTCATAAACTAATATCTTTTAGACCCAAAGAACAAGGCCATACTCCATAGCCCATAGTGTCTAATAAAGAGTCACTACAACATACACTCTTGAGATTCTCTCATCCCCCTGGAAGATTCTCAATCTTTTTTCTTGCTAAAATGATTGTGTATGGATAAATATTGTTAAGAGGCTTTGAGATTGGTGATAGAAGGTCGGATAAAGAACATCAATATGAGATGAAGTAGAATGTTGATCGTGTTGGATTTCAAAGCAAGGAAGAGAGTGAGGAAATACTAAATCCACCACCCCTTCCATTGCCGAAGTGAATACTCTGCATAAGCCCTTGTAGTTATGCACATTTGATAAATTTCAAGCGCTTTTTTAGTACTCCCTTCTATTTTTCTCCCGATGTTTAGATGCTGTACTTGACTGATTTCACTTTTAGAAGTTGAATTTGGATCTTAGTTTTTTCTCAATCATAGAGATAAAAGATATCAAATTTAAATGTTATATCTGTATAAGAAACTAAGAAAGTACTTCTGTAATGTGTGTTAAATTTTTTATTGTATTATTGTAAAGTATTTTATATATTATATGAGAAAGACCGTGGGAGTTCAAATTAAAACTACTCAAGGAGAATACAAGTATTAGAAAAATTAGGACCATCATTTTTGTTTTGAATAGAGAGATGAAGTTTTAGGTGAGGTCGTTTCTGCCACCAATTGATCTTGAGACTTAAAGTTTTACCCTAGAAGAAATACAGAATAACTGAATAAGTTAAAATTAAACCATCAAACTTTGTTTCGCTGAGGGCTGAGAAACTTTAGGGCCTCCTAAAGTAAACTTGTCAATGGAAAAAGATTGTGCTAGCCTTCTTTTTCACTACAATCAATCACATACTATATGGGGAACTTCTATAATTTTTTACATCTTTTCTTGTTTCCTTGTATTTTCTTCTTCTGATGCAAATTTTCGATGTAATATGCAGAGAAAAGCTGGTTCCGACTCCCCTGTAGAAGCCCTTCAGAAACTAAGGAAACTTAAAGATAACTGGAGAGGCTGATAAAGGAGTTATCTGTGTGTTTTTTAGTTCTGGTTTGTAAATCAAAGGATGCCGTTCAGTCATACTTTAAAATAATCCTGGGCACCCAACTTTGCACAAATTTCCGGAAAAAGGCTTCATAAACTCTTTAAGAAAGAAATGCACCAGTTTATGAGACAGCATTAGAGCTTGTAAGTAATACAACAAGCAGTTAAGTTGTCCTCCCACTTTCCCCCCATTTCTGAGACACTTTAATGTCTTGCATTTCATTTTTAAAGTTACAAACATGTGAATCTAATTGCAATATGTAATCCCCTTTTCTTTATATAATTACCTTTTATCCATAGAAAATGCTTCTTTTCCCCCCTATTTTCTTGCTTTTCCGTTCCTCGAGCCGTCTTCGTGACGGTAGAGCATTAGAAATAATTGATTAGTTGAGCAAATTAAATTATCTACATATAATTTGGGTCAATTTAATACACTTGGTTTGCTTGTATTATGTGTTTTAAGGTGCTACTACTGTTATTTAGGACAAGGTATGTTCCCCATGATTGCAACTGGCACACAATATGAGGAGAGAAAGTCCAAAAAAAAAGAAATGGTTTGGTCGAGTTAAGTGGTAAGTTTGAATGGAACTGAACTACTGGAGGTCCTTTTTTGATTCTTCTAGTCGGCTTGATGGGGAACAGCAAGGTTGCACTTCCAGCTAGAAGAGATTAGAGATGTAGCCGATTAGTCAGTCAGTCCCACACCATCAACAACATAAGGACACCCAAATAGCGCCATTTCGCTTTTGGCTTCCGTGATGTTTGATGCCTTTTTCTGAATGGCCTTTTCAACCCCTTTTTTTTTTTCTCTTTTTTTCTTTTTTCTTTTTTCTTTTTTTGGGGAAGGAGAAGGATTTTGAATGGCCATCAACATGTGAATTTCGTCTAGTATCTGTAGGTTAGGCACTTGAAAGTAAGATGGTATATAAGGAGACATTTACCCTTCAACATAAACGTCTTAATTTGGAGGGTTTAATTTTGTGACCTTGAGATCATAAGATGAATTGCGAACCTTGACAAAGGGCTTTTTCAACTTGAAAATGAGTATTACAAGAGTATGGAGCACCAATACTTTTTTCGTTGGGTATATGCGCCTTTTTAAAATCCTTTGGTTGAGGGAAGGGTGTTTTAGCTTGATGTCCTTAAATTATAGTATTTCTTTCGATCTATAATATATGAAATGCTTAAGTAAAATTCAGTCCAAATTCAATCCAAGTCCAATTTGATCAGACAAATGCATTTCGAATCTGAATCCAATAAAAGGTGAAGCCTAAGTAAAATTCGACTAAGAATATGACTAGATGATGAGGTGGTAGTTGTGATCGTATTTGAATATGATTAGTCAGATTTTACTTAGGCTTCACCTTTTATTAGATTCAGATTCGAAACGCATTTGTCTGATGAAATTGGACTTGGATCGAATTTGGACTGAATTATGAGCGATTCCTTTTTTGATCCTTCTCTAGTCACAATGACTTAGCTTAGACCAATAAGTAGTGGCATATAAGGGTGTTTGCAAAGCCCATAGGCTAGAGGAATGGTGGTACACAAGGGGGTTGAGGAGGGAATATATGTAATTGAAGAAAGAAATGGAGGAAGCAATAAATAAATAGGAGAGAGAGAAAATCTGGACATCAAGAGGAGTAAAAATATAGTTAACATAGTAAAAAAAAAAAACAGTAGTATGACATAGCATTCGACTGAAAATTGATGACCAGTGATTGAAAGTAAAAATTGCATATGAGTGAAGTGTAAGAAAGAAAAATTGATACTTCCTCCGCTCCGAATTAAATACAACCATTTTCTTAAACGATAATTTCAAATTAGATGCAAACAATTTTCTTCTTCCTATTTTTAGTACGATTTTTAGCCTTGAAATTACAAAATAAACACATATTATACTATCCAAATTAATTACAAACCTAATCAAAATTAATCTATCTAAACAACAACCTTCTCTATCTTCAATACCACCTTCATCGACCACCCACCACCATTTTTCTCTCCTTCATCCTCAATCATTCTTTCTTTCTCCTCCATCCTTCATCACCAATTTTCTCTTATTTACCACCCCATCATCATCACCATTCTCGTCGGTGTTTTTCCTACGTCCTCCACCACCCACCACCATCATCATCACCTTCGTTCCACCTTTGATCTCCTCCCCCACAACCGAAAATATCTGACATCCTCCATTCCCAATCACCTTCGCTCTCCTCTACCGGAGCTGATAACCACCCTACCACTCCATAAACCACCTCTATCAAATCTCTCACCTTTCTACTCCACCTTCGATCTCCTTTCTCGTCGTTCTCTCTCCTCCATCTTCGTTCGCTCTCCTTGATTTCTTTCTCTTCTCGATATGTTTCTCTCCTGCATCTCTCTCTCGCTCTCTTCGATCTTTTTTGGGTTGATTTAGGGTTTCATTTAGTGGTTGAGGTTGTAGTTTGCGTGTTGTGGTAGTGCTTTTAGGATTTTTTTTGGTAGATTCTGGTGGTGTTAGTGGTGAAATTGGGGTTTGGCGGTGGATTTTGATTGGTGTTAGTGGTTAAATTGGGGTTTGGTGATGGATTCGGTGGTGTTGGTAGTGTTTTGATAGTGGGGCGTTTGGGTGGTGTTGGTGGTGCCTCGGTGGTGGTGGCAGTGCTTCGGTGGTAGTGGCCTGCTTCGGTGGTAGTGGTAGTCTCTCGCTGGTTGTGTTGGATTAGGTGGGGGCAATACGTGGTGGCGACATTAGGTGGTGGTGGTATTTTGTGGTGCTTAATTAAACTAAACACTTGCTCTCACATTTGTTAATCAACCCTTAAGAAATTTTGCCTGAGAGTCCTTGTCGATCAAATTGTTGCATTTAATTTGGAACGAAGGAAGTATATATAGTCGATAAATACAAACTTTTTGGAATTGCATTGCTTTGTGGATATCGTCAGTATATTAGGAATTTAACTTTTTGGAATTGCATTGCTTTGTGGATATCGTCAGTATATTAGGAATTTATGATGTCACATCTACCAATCGTGATTCCAACAAAGAGTTTTTTTAAAAAAAAATAATATCTAAACAATTTATTAGTAGAAATATTCGAAAGTAACATCATATCAACAATGCTATTTTAACAAGATGAAGTATATATTGTAAATCAGATTCTATTCTGCTCTTGTTTTAATTAAGTAGCCTACCCTCGACGACGTGTAAAATGATTTCACTAATGAATTGTATATATATCTAATTGCATATTCATAAAACATTTTAGGCAGGTCGTTCAGCTAATTATTTAAACTATAAAAATAATTTTTTTTAAGATACATAAATAATTGCTATATGTATATACTACTCTTATTAGTGATCTTTATGATTAAGGATGGTTGTTACAGGTTTATTATGTTATTGAAGAATCTACATTTCAAATTTTGGTATGGAGCTGTTTTCTTTTTCGAATATATGATTTCTTGATTAATTCTCCAACAATCTTCGCACCAAAAAATACATAACTAGTTATTTATGTGATGTTGATCATGAGCTGCGAAGGGAAATTATGGGATTATTTGTAGGCAATGGCAAGTTGGACATGCAATTATGGATAAATCTTGTACCATTTCGGGCGAATACAAGATTTGTATAGTTTAGCTAGATAAATCTAGGTGGTACTTTAAGCCAAACTCCATTTTGCTTATCATTGAAGTTGCTCTAAGGAGGCATGGACTCCTCAATTTCTTTTGGATTGTTAGGTGTAATAAATATATGCCATTGGTAAATTTTTATTTTTGTTGGCTTTGTATTTTTAAGGTATCACATTTTTAATATTTGTTATTTTAATTTTTTTCTCTTTTTTGCTAGATTTCGCTAAGTAACAGAATTCAAGTGGCTCTGATACTTGTCAATTTTAATTTTTTGTTTACTATTTCTAGTCCAAAATACTGTGTTTTAGCTTCAATGAAGCTGAAGTGATGTGTAGGGATGGCAGTGGGGCGGGTCAAGCAGGAGACCCGCCCCATCCCCGCCCAATTGGGGCGCGAATGGGTCTAGGTTTGGTGGGGATGGGGATTAAATTGTACCCGCAATGGGTGGTGGAGCGGGTGTGGATTTTATATTATACCCGCCCCATCCCCGCCTGCCCCGCCCCACCCCCGCCCCGTATTTTTATTATTAAAATTCTATTTATATACATATATTACTAATGTATTTGAAGACACTTTTGAAATGTAATAAAACATTAATGGGCTTATGGCAGATTTTTTGCGGGGATGAAGTGGGTATGACACGAGTACGACGCGGGTGCGGGGGTGGGTCTAGAATTTCCCCCCGCAATGGGTGGTGGGGCGGGGATGGGGATGGAATCTTCCCCCGCAATGGGTGGTGGGGCGGGGATGGGGATGAGAATTTAATGCGGATGCAGGTGTGGGGGTACCATCCTTCGCACCCGGCCCGCCCAATTGTCATCCCTAAATGCGTTTTAATTACTTGGGAAAATTCAAAAAAACTTAACTATTTATAAATCAGACTCTAACAAGTCTCACATACACATGATGATATACTTCTTGCTTATATATGAGCATGAAACTACGGTAAAATGAAGTTTGACTCTAAAGAAAAAATGGGTTGGACAAATAATAAGGCATATAAATAGTACTCCCTCCGTCCCAAAATATAGTTCTCATTTCCCTTTATTCATGGTAATTTATGCAAGTTGGGATAGTAAAGATTTTTTGTTTATTTAAATAAATGTTGTATGGGAAAAGATGATTTTAGGAGAGAGAATGGAGATAATTGGTGAAAGAGCATTAATTGTAACATTTTGGTGGAATAAACAAAGGAAAAAACAAAACTCAAGAAGCAAATAAATGATGGGACATGATTTTTCTAGACAAATTACGGAAAAATGTGGAACTAAATATGGAAATGAGAACTATATTTTGGGACACCCAAAATGGAAATGGGAATTATATTTTGGGACGGAGGGAGTAGTATAGTAGTATTAGGGTCCGTTCTGTTCACCTTAAAAAATAGGAAAATTTGCAAAAAAAAAAAAAAAATGCCCTTTAAAAGTTCAATTTTGCGAAAAAACTCTATAAAACTTTCTTTGTAAGAAGAAACGACAAACTTAATTTTTCTTGCAAGAAGAAACTTATTCCCATTTTCCGATGTATTTTATTTCTCAAGTACGACGCTGACTCTTCTATCTTTCTTTAACCCCTATTTGCATTAAGGCTCCGTTTGGTATGGCGTAAAACGTTTTCCTGGAAAACTGTTTTCCTCTATTTTCAGTTTGACATTGTTTGGTTAGCAAAAGAGTATAAATCCATTTTCCCTTGGGGTAAAATTACTCTGACAATGATGTAAAACCATTTTCCCTTCAAAATGAAGGGAAAATTGGACCAAAAAGTAAATAAAAGTCAGGGCTCATCATGTCTAATAAGTTCAGGCTTAATAAATTCCGGTGAAAAGATCGCACTCTTAGTGGTTGTTTGGTATGCAGGAAGAAACACAAGCAATGGAGATTCCCATGAATTTCTAAAGTGGTTATGTTTGGTTAACAGGAAGTAACAAAAATGGGAAAACTCAAAATTCCTAGGAATTTCAACTTCCCACAAAATGAAGGAATTTAATTACCTAGGACGATCGGACGATCCCCTAAGTAAGTTGAAATTTCCATGGGAATTTACTCCCCCATTGTCAACCAAACACTTGAGCCAAAATCCCATAAATTTGATTAGGGAAATAATTTCCTATGAATTAGAATTTTATGGGAATTTCGACTTCATACGTAAATCAAACGACTACTTAGGTTGCGTTCTCTTCAACTTAAAAAATTAAGTTTCAGGTCCAATAAGTTCAGATAAGTTGCAATTAGGTCCAACCAGGACAATAAGTTTCAATCAGGTCTAATAAGTTCAATCAGGTCTAAAAAGATCCAATCAGGTCTAATAAGATCCAATAAGTTCTAATCAGGTGCAATAAGTTTCAATCAGATCTATTATTTTATTACTGTCCATTATTTGTATAATTGTCTATTATTTTATTATTCATATCACTATTAGCTGATTATGTTATTATTATAATTTTAATTAAAGTACCACAATGATTATATAGTATTATACTTGTATTATTATCTATTAGTTTATTAAATATTTGTATTATTGTCTATTATTTTATTATTCATATTACTATTAGCTGATTATGTTATTATTATAATTTTTTATTAAAGTACCACAATGTATAGTATTATACTTGTATTATTGTCTACTTCTAATTGATTATTCATATTACTATTAGCTGATTATGTTATTATTAAAAAAAAATATTATAATCATGGTCAAATAAGGTTAACAATAATAATCATTATAATTACAATATTTTGCCATTCGTCTTTAAATAACTAGAGATAACATATTTTCGTTACTAATAATAATGAAAGATATAAATATTATCAGTTTCTCACTTGTTAGCAATAAATGTTAATCAACTTTTTATTTTCTACTAGTGCTTTATGAAATCAAAACAAGACTATTAGATATATTAGTGGCGAAAGTTATGTATAGGCAAATATATAAATCGTAAATTTTTTTTGTTAAATTATTTATCATAAGAGATAATTAATAATAATTAATTTTTTAAAGGACGAATTTTAATAATTATTACTTCATAATAAAATTTGAAGGGTAGTATTTACGTTAGGGGTAATATTTATGTTATTACTTGTCAATTTTGTTGTCTAATAAGGTCAAATAAGTTTCAATCAGGTCCAATAAGGTCTAATAAATTTCAATCAGGTCCAATAAGGTATAATAAGTTTCAATAAGATCTAACAAGTTTCAATCAGGCAATAAGTTTCAATCAGGTCCAATAAGTTTCAATCAGGTTTAATCAGGTCCAATAAGTTGAATCAGGTCCAATCAGGTTTAATAAGTTCCAATAAGTTCAATTCAGGTTCAATAAATTCAATTCAGATAATTTGATAAGTTTAGGGCTAATAAGTTAAAGAGAACGCACTCTTAATTAGCACGATAGAAAAATTCCTAGTAAAGTAATATAATGAAGTAACAAGTACTTCATTTTTTTTTTTTTTTTTTTTTTTTTTTTTGAAAGAAACAAGTACTTCATCTAATTGGAGTCCTCCCTCCAAAAATACATTAATAATGAAATATCGAATTTTAATATGATAAACAGAACTATATACTCTTGGACTCCTCCAGTTGTGAGTTGTGAGTTGTGAGTTGTGATTGTTGAACAACTTGACATATCACATAAGGCTGTCGTTGACATGAAATAATCGGCCGTGAAATTTACTTTCATTGAGATGTCTGCCACCAAATTGTTGCCTGTGGCAGGGACACGATGTAGCACCAAAAAATCGTCAACTTTATTTCGTTCACATGTTTAAATCTTAATCTTTCAGTGTTTCATACAAGTAATTGATAAAAATGTGAAAACAAAGAAAAGGCAAATGATGACAATTTGAATATTTTAGGAAGACCTAGTAGAAGATCGATTATGTAAAAGTGGTCAGTATAAGCGGTAAGCAATTAAGCCATTTCTAATCTCCTAACTAATTCAATGTTTAAAGAAAATTAAAGTGAAGAATAAGAGTAATGACAAACATATTTTTTAACGTGTATATCCTTTTACGAATTAGTAGAGAAAACATCACAAAAAGTCTCACTAATCATTCAATAATAGAGAAGCACATCTAATACCAAGAGAGATTGTTATTTTGCCGGGTTTGTGAGCTTGGATAGCTAAGAGTATTTGCAGTCTTTTTCGGTGTTGTATGTTGCTTCTCTATAATACAAGAAGTCAAGAGTCAACACCAAAGCCCACTAACCTCTTTATATGATACAAGAATCATAACCCTTCTCCAATAATCAAATATTCTATTTCTAGTATATATATGATAAGATAATAGGAAACTGAGTACATATCGCCCTAATACATACATATATTACCTTATTAGGAATATATAATATTTTAAGAATCTTCAGTTCCTCACACAATAAGACTAGAAATAAAGTACTAACAGAAAGCAATAGAAAGGACGTATAGAAAGCTTCTTTTCGTCACACACGACCGTGAAAAATTAACTAGCTCTAGGTGACGAAGGCCACATGGCAGTTTAATGGATTGTGTGGTCAGCGTCCTTGGAGCTGCTTGCTCTTCTTCGCCTATGAATGCACTATACGACCATGATGTGACCACATTCTAGAAATTTGCTAATCACCATATAAAACACTCACAAATTTTGTGTATTAAAATTTCTCTCAAAAACTTTAATAATCTAGAAACTCTAGAGTATTTATAATTTCTCCCTATATTTGATGTGCATTCAGAATAATGGTTTCAAACACCCTATATAGAGGTTGTAATCCTGATCCTATTAGATATAGGAAACAATCCTAATATGTTAATTACAAGATCAAGAATCTAACTCGATTTCTCCTGAAAAAACAAGGATCTAACTCGATTATTGAAGAAATTACTTTCCTTAATACAAATTTCATCTATTTAGGAAGTGTATAATCTTAAAGAATCCCAATCTAACAAAACTAGGAAAGTAGTAACAAAGAAGAAACAAAAAAAGCTTGCCAAAACTGAGCGTGAATTTAATCGAAGCAAGCAATTTGCCCTCCAATTTTGACTTCAACATCCTTGGAGCAGGAGTTCCAAACCTCATACTCGTGCCTCGTCATATCTTTTCCGTCTATAAACTTGCCCAAACACTCTTAAAACCCCACCAAATATTTTTGGACCCTGCTACCATTAGAGGCGGAGCCAGTTTGGGGGGACATGGGGACAAATGTCCCCCCACATGGAAAATTAAGCGTGCTTCCATCAATGAGTTTGCTTCTTGTTTCCTTTTCTTCTCTCAATTCCATGAATTAAGATGGGCTTTAGTTCAATCTTGTTTGCAAAAACAGCAGTTATTCACATGTGTTTTGTTATTCTTCATCGACTAATGATGCTCATTGAATGTTTGATAAAATGCTCGAGAGAAATTTTGTTTCTTGGACGCGTTAATCACTGGGTATGTAAATGGAAGGCGATTTTTAGAGGCGTTTGACGTGTTTCGAGAGATGATGGAGGCAGGGACATAGTTGAGGGAGGTGACTACTGTGGGACTTTTATTTGCCTATATGCTAACTTAGGAGCTTTGGAGCAAGGAAGGTGGTCGTTCATGAGTATATTAGACGGGAATACGTTGGTGTTGAATGTATATGTTTGTACCGCTCTTATTGATAGGGTGTGCGAAATGTGGAGAATCTTGAGGAGGTTAAGGTTTTAAGGACAATGAAGGTGAAAAATATGTGCACTTGGAATGTTTTGATCTCAACATACTTGATAAATGGACTATCAGAGGATGCTTTCATGGTGTTTTATAGTATGATTTTTCATGACTATAAGCCCGATTAGATAACTGTTTTGCTGTATTATCCGCGTGATATTATGGAAGTCTTGTTAACAAGGGCCTGTGACATTTTAGAATTGTAAGTGAGGAGTTTTGTCTTTCAGCTTTAGCAATACCAAGACACATGAAGTTAGTGTACGAGAGATTGTCAAAACTTGAAACATGTAAAGGCACAATATTCGTTTTGTTAGGAGGTTTTCTTACAAGTTGCTAATGAGAATATCATTGATCACATTTTTTCATCTCTCTTTGATTGTAAAATTATAAGCATTTTGGAATTTCGAATGTAAAATGTCAAATATTAAACAATTTGTGTTATGGTGTTTTTTCTAAAAAAATCGTCCGAATGTCCAATGTCCATAATTTGTCCCCTCCCTTTGAAAATCCTGGCTCCGCCACCAGCTACCATATTTGACTATTATTAAGGTTGCACACCTTACATCAAAAGATCTATTACAATAATTTTAAATAAGTTATCATATTTATTTGGTTTGAAAGAACATGTCTTAATCGTGCCCCTTGGGAAGGCCCAGCCAACCACTTTCCTTCTTAATTCTCAAATCTTAGCACAACACTACAATTAAATTAGAATAATGGGTAACGGTATTCTCTAACTTCTCCTTAGCTTACAACCTTATACTGTATATGCAAATTCAAAAAAAACAACTACTCTAGTAGTTACCAACAAAAGAGTTAAAACAAAGGTAATGTATGATGTATTAGCTATGTTGCCACGTAAAACTTGGAACCCACAAATTGCTTTTTATGGCCTTTCATCACCAAAGAGGTAAACCAATAATAGTAACATGTCATAAACCAAACCCCATATCAGATAATACAGCACCAGATGTTACAGAGATCAGATATAGCTACTAGTGAATAACAGTGTCTCACAAACCCATACTTGAGTTTTTTCTTCACTCTTCATCCTAGTTAGAAGAACAAGTTACTCCTACCTATATCTTTAGTAATATGAAGCTTACGTCACGTGACAATACAACCCGTCTTACAACCTAGTTAGAAGAATAAAGATACGTTCTTTTAGATTGAGAGAAACTAAAATGGTAACCTAAATTACTACTGTTAGTTATTGTAATTCTAACTAGCTATATAGTACTATTCTGTGTCACGTGACAATACAACTCTCTCACAACTTCGGAAAAATCGTAAAGGATATTTTGTAGTTGGTATTTAATGGGTCAAAATAAAGTGATAGTCCCACTAAGACTACCCCTCCAACATTTACCTGAGCTAAGCTTGGTACTATCACTATCCCCCACTTTCTCCCTCATATTTATTGAATCCTCCTATATATTAATTTCCCATTTTCCATATCACTTGAGAACGAATTAACTTTGGGAAACAAAAACACCAACTTAACATTTTTCTCTCTCTTCATTCATCTTCCCTACCTCAAACTGCAGAGAATAATGAAGAGAGAATGAGAAACCTCTACTTTCTTCTTTTCTTAATTTTTTCTCTCTCTAGAAAATTAAAACATACTACTACAACTTACAAGGGTGTGTGTGGTTTGTTGTGTTAGATTTGGTGAGATTTGAAGGTCGCTTTCTGTCTCTGACTCTCATGAAGACAATGACTCTTCATCCATTTCTCTACTTTTTCTCCTTCCTTAATTCAAATATACTTCTTCTTCTTCTCCTCCCATGAACTTCTGCTGACTCTTTTTTTTTTTTCTAGATAATAGTAGAATTTTTCCCTCATATATATATGTAGGAATTTTGCATTTTATCAGAAATAATTAAAACCCATCTTTTTTTTTCCACAGGAGAATTAAACCCTTTTTTTTTTTTTGGGATGTGGGTTATAATTTTCACTTAAAAATTGCATCTTGTTTGGTGGTTTTTTTTTTTTCCCTTTCAACAAAAGGTTAAATTTTTCATAGGGCCACTTTTTTTTTTTTTAATATATAAAAAGTTTGTATTAAAAAAGCTTTAATCTTTGATTTGATGGGTTCTTTATATTTTAGTTTTCTTGTCCAAAACCATGAAAATAAAAAATAAAAAAAAATATTCACAGGAGCTTATTTATGAAGATAAGACTACTCACTACTGCATGGATGTTGAGTGATTTGAGGTGGTAGAGGTGTATAGACTGATAGTGGGGTTAGTTGTTGATGCAGTGAATAATTCAATCTGTAGTCTTATCAATCTTGTCTTTCAACCAAGCTAAGTTTTGCTACACACTCTCTCTCTCTTACTAGTTACTAGTAGTATAGAATAAAATATTACAAAAAATAATAAGTATCTAAGAGTGTACTTCCATATTCAGGGTGAGATCATATCAATAGTCAGTAGTCTGCCATAAATAGATTTATATGATTCCCATTCATTTTGATTCTTTTTATCTAAGCAAGCTTTATTTTCCTGTCTCTCTCTTTTTTTATTTCTTTCTTTATGTCTGAATGAATATGAGAAGTGGATGTGGGGAAGGTTATGTCTCCTCTATTTTCTCTCCATATTTACTTCTCTTTATTTTTTTTTTTTTTTTTTTGCTTCGATAAATAAAATGCATGTGATATATCTACTTTTTTCTTTTGTGATTTGTGCTACCTTTGAGAATATTTTGTAACTTGATCTGTCTTCTTTTTTAGCTAGTGTTTTTTAGTTGTGGGGTATAAGATTATTTTCTGGGTAAGCTAAATTTTGGCTCTTTTACTTTTTTTTTGTTGTATGATTTTTCTAGGGTTGTTGTTTAAAGCTTTTCATTAGGGTTAGGGTTTGTTGGTTCATAGAATTGTTACATATATATTGATCTAGGGTTGATGTTTTGGTTGAATCTTACTAGTTCTTTGTTGTTCATTGTGTTAGATGGTGATTAGCTTAATTATGCTAAGTTGGGTGTTTAAGAATTTTTTTTATCTTGTCTAATGTGCTTTTGAATTTTAGTCTTATATAGTTAAGCTGTATGCGATTTAGATTTGTGTTTTCATCAATATGTTAATCAATTAATTAGTTCTGATATTAATCTCATGAATTCTGCTATTATATCTCATGTGTTCTTGATAATGTTGAATGGGTCTCTAACCAAAGTCAACAAATAATTTGAGTTCATTTATATCAATGTCTTCATGTATGATTGAGCATTTTCTCTGTTTAATTAAATGTGAAGCATGATATATAGGAAGCTTATTTGTTTTAATTCAATGATCATGCATGTCTTACTTTATAATTGACCTTTTCCTCTCTTTAATAAAATCATGATTGAATGGGAACTTATACTTATATTTTTATTCTTGTCAGATGAATGTTTTAGTTTACAATTGACCTTTTCCACTCTTTATTTGATCTTGATTGAGTTGAAATATATATGGATCTATTCATTTCACATGAAATTTTGATCTTTATTTCTTTTAAGTGTATTAATTCAAATAGAACCTAAGCTCATTCTAACCATGTTGAGATTTGTGTTTGTCAAATATTTATGTATTAATTGCATGTGTAAAATTCCTTTCTATTTCATGTTATTATGCTGTATGATTCTTTTTGAGAAGCTATGGAATGTTAGGGAGTGTTAGGCTCAAGAAGTAGTGTAAGAGAGCTTCCTTCAGCCCACTCATGGATGGGAAAAAGAGGGTCTGAATTATCTGCCGACTCATTCATTCAAACACTCAGTAGACCGAAGAATTTGCAAGGGCGTTCTACTGTGATTGCATGAATGATGCGGGAGATAGTTTCATCCTTCTCTCTCCTTGCTTGGACTGAAGGGAGCTCCCTTTCTCTATTCACTTCATTTTTCGCATTATTCATTCAATTCAACTATGATGATAATTTTCACTTAATTGCATTTAACCATGAATGAATTATTGTTTGTTACTGTTGACTGAGCTGTTATTTTATGGTAATAATGTACAATATGATCTAGAGTTGCCTTTTCATCTGCAGTAATATTTCCTTGTGTGTTAATCATATACTCTCACCTACTTGCTCTAGAATTATTTTCTACATTGCCATCTTAGGAAAAATGATGATGGCGTGGTTGCGGAATGTTACGTTTGTAGATCAGATGTTCTACTCTCACCCGTCTCACCTAATGGAATCAATTATCAAGTTGGCTTCATAGTTCAGATTGAGGTATGCTTACCTTCTAATCATGGATAACTACTGCATTATTCGTCTTACTTGATGCTTTATTTTGAAGTTTCTTCGTATGAGGTCGACATGAAATCCACCTAATTTCTTTGCTTAATGTTATGTGCTATTGATAATGGTGTTGCCTATTAGTCCGATTAGATATTGAAGTCCAGTTTGTGGAAAGATATAGATAATGTGTGAAGTGAGAAAGATGGCAACTAGATTATGTTTAGATTTGATATGCAGATAGGCTATACCCTATATTGTCTTTAATTCTTATTCTTGAATTATGGATCATGTCAAATTTTTAAGCGGAGACGCTAGACTTGTGATATTGATCATCAATCTTGGCTTTCTGTTGAACATTTGGATCTCTCATTTCTTCTTTTGTTGGGAAGGATAGTGCTATGTTTCAATTAGCTGGTAAACCGAATATAATTTTCTTGCATGCTTGCCACATTCTATCCTTGAAGAATT